>NC_088910.1:13243449-13543686 GCF_963576675.1 Euphorbia lathyris | reverse complement strand
GTCCCTAAATCCCGAGTATTTGGTACTGATTCCACCGCTACCACTGATTAAGAGGTACAATTTTGTGTTTGAACAGATCCGAACTCAGAGTCGAGGAGCAGCACTATGTACGTGCCTCGTGATGAAGAGTTCTCGGAAGTAAAGCAACAAACTTTCTCAGCGAAGACAGTTTACAGTGTGTTGCATGCAGTTCTTCCATCAATAGAGACAAGCATTGTTGACACAAATCTTGGATTTCCTTACTTCACAGCCATTGATTCGTTGTTCAACGAAGGAATTAACTTGCCTCCGCTTAACCAAAATGGCGCGAAAGTTATCCTACCGAATTTCATCAAGAAAGTCAAGGATCAAACCAAAAGTGTCTTGTCTTTTGAGACTCCTGAAACAATGGAGAGTAAGAATTAGTTACGTTAATTTACACACAATTATTCAACAAAATTGGAACTTTTGATGTCACTTTAATGAGGCAGATAAGGGAGTGCACGGACACTAAAACTAGGGGTGGTAACTGGGCAGGGCGGAGGCGGAGATGCATTCTTCATTTCGGTCCTAGGGATGGATTTGGGAATCTCTATTTTCGTTCCCATGCTCGTCCCATGCAGGTCGATATGCGTGACTGGGAGTTCGAGTCCCCAAAATTAAATAGAGCAAATATTGCAACAAAAGTTGAAGTGTTTGAATTTCATCACAATCAATATCTACTTTCTTATTATTACTTTTGATTATTGGGGACAGTGGCAAATACATTGATTGTTTGGTTGGGGGTCCGATTTTACACATGATGTGTAATTTTTTTTCCTAAATCGGTGTCTAATAGAAAAAATTCGGATTTAGGGGTCCTAATAGGCCAAAAAATTTAAAAATTTAGATTTAAGAAGGTCTAACACGGAAAAAAATATTAGAAATTTGGATTTAATTAGGGCCTAACAGACTAAAAAAATTAGAAATTTGGATTTAGATAGAACCTAAGAAACCAAGAAAAAATTGAAATTTTGGATTTAGAAAGAACCTGCTAATTCAGCACCCGATCGAAATTTCTTAGAAACAGGAGGATCGGAACACCACAACACCTTAATTTTTTTTGGAGACAGTGAGCAGAAACTACTGGTGACCATGTTGATTCCGGCAGCCGGAAGGGCCCGGCCCCCGGCCCCTGTCTCCGCCCCTGATTGTGGGGGATAGCGCCAGGATTTCTATAGTTCGGGGGATAGTACCATGTCCCATCTCCCTTTTGTCGTATGGCAAAATGTCTTCTCCTGCCTACACTCTCCTCCTTGTTTTGGTTTTGGAGGCAAAATTTCTTCGGCTCTTGTCCCTATCCCTGGATATTTTTGGGGATTCTCTTCCGATGGGTTTGAATCCCCAAGGATTTCGAGTAATCCAGTTTTATTGTCACCCTTAACCGAAATTCACCCAAAATTTCAGGCATTCCTCCACCTAAAAAAGAGTTTCGAGATTCTGCAATTTCACCCTAAGTAATTCAAAACCCTAACTCTACTACTAATTTGATGTCAAATGTATGAGTTTAATTGATTTTCAGGAGATAGATTCTCTTGGTTTAGAGACGAAGAATTCGGTCGACAGACACTTGCGGGTCTAAATCCACTGAGCATACGATTGATCACGGTACTAATCAAAACACGACTTGAATTAAAATTTTTGTTTAGAACAAATTTAGAATCTATTTGGTTCAACTATTTGGTATGCAGGAATGGCCATTGAAGAGTGAGCTTGATCCTGAAGTGTATGGCCCGGCAGAGTCAGCAATTACCACACAAATGATTGAGGAAGAGATTAGAGGGTTCATGACTGTTGAAGAGGTAAACAAAATGACAAAAATAATTAATTTCATGTCAATTTGTTTAAAAAAATAAATTCAGCATCAAATTAACTCTTTCTTCCTAAGTTTATGCATATGATTACCTCTAAAAATGGATTAATGCTCTAATTTGTAGGCTGTGAAAGAAAAGAAGCTGTTCATGTTGGACTACCATGATTTGTTTTTACCATATGTGAGCAAAGTAAGACAACTTGAGAATACCACACTCTATGGATCTCGGACAGTGTTCTTCTTAACCCCTGAAGACACACTCCGGCCGCTAGCCATCGAGCTCGTCCGGCCTCCCATGGATGGGAAGCCGCAATGGAAGCACGCATTCCGGCCTTCTTGGCATTCCACAGGTTTTTGGCTTTGGAGGCTCGCTAAAGCTCATGTCCTTGCACATGATTCCGGCTATCACCAACTTATTAGCCACTGGTACGAATTACTATTCTTTTTAAGATCTCACAGAAAATAAATACTATTTCCGATCTTACCTAGTGTGTATTGACGGTTGTTGAAGTTTGAAGTCTATTTTATAAAAGTCACTGAATTTTCATTTTCTTTTCGGTAAATCACTAACTTCAACCGTAGAAGAATGTGATCTTTTAAATTCTTTTATGGCTTAGGATGTGTCACCTGACTGCCACGTCGACCATAAAAGTTCGAAGTATCTGCAACCGCGTAATTAGACATGCACTACCATAAAAGTTGGGTCAGGTTAATATTCCATTGAGTTTTAAAATATAAATTAGCTTGAATGACTTTATTGAAATCAATTTTGAAGCCCACTGATTTTATTGAAAGGAAATGAAGTTTAATGACTCTGCGCAACCAACCCCAAACTTCAATAACCGATGGTGTATTTTATCATACTAAACATGATACAGAGTCTCTTAATTAGATCTAGTGATCAAAAGTCTGAATCCTGACTATGTCAGCTCATGAAGGGGTCGTGGAATTTTTTTCCCAGAATTTTTGTTTCAAAAAAAAAAGGGGGTCGTGGACCCCCTCGACCCCGGGATAGACAACAAAAAAGTATAATGTTTATAACGGAAATAACTGTCACTAAATATATAATTTTGTCAGTAATTTCACTCTAATCATAATATCGAATGGATTTGTCATTGTGGACTGAATGTGCGACACAATTATCCGTCGTTCATATTTAAGTTGAACGTATTTCACACAGTACAGAGTCTCTTTATTGGATCAAGTGACCAAACGTCGGAAGCCTTACATCATGCATTTGTTAAAAATAACTTCCACACATAAACAAGGATAGAGGGACACGGGGTCACAGATGAACCGCCGACCCCCAAACTCCGTAGATAAGTAGCAAAAAAAAAAAAAAAGATTTACGGACAAAATATCTGTACTACATATATAATTTTGTCGGTAATTTCACTATTCATAATCTAATGGATTTGTCTTTACCGATGGAATAGCGCCAATTATTCGTCTTTGACACTTGGTCTCAAAAAAATCTATAAATTTTTAACAGATCTTTGTCCATTGACACCACCTCCCCACTCTGACCATTTGTTTCTGACTCGGCCGCTTTACATGAATACCATTTTCAGGTCATATTTTATCTGTTTAACCTCATAGATCAAGTGATCGAGAGTTTAAATCATTAATTAAGCGAATTCTATTGTTTCTTTTTTATTAATTTGACAGGTTGAGAACACATGCTTGCACAGAACCGTACATAATTGCAGCAAATCGACAACTTAGTGCAATGCATCCGATTTACCGACTATTTCATCCTCATTTTCGGTACACAATGGAGATGAATGCTCTGGCTCGACTATCTCTAATCAATGCAGGAGGGGCCATTGAGTCTACTTTTTCTCCTGGAAAATATTGTTTGGAGATGAGTGCTGCTATCTATGATAAGCAATGGAGATTTGATCATCAAGCACTCCCCAACGATCTTATTAGCCGGTAAGTTTATATTGTTACATCAAAATATCAGTTAGCGACCATCTCAAAACATTGTAACTGTTATTATGTAAAATATATAATATGAGTATGTTTTAAATTAATTACCAAATAAATTATAACAATAAAATTTTAATATACAAATTAATAAAAAGAATATAAATAACCACACAAAAAAATTTTGATAATTTATGGAATGAAGTGAAACCTTGCTCTTGTAGCAATAATAATATTATAGTGATAAGAATAATGTTAAATAAGCAATATATTTTGTGGAAATAAGAAGAGTAATTTTATAAACATCAAATATTATAAACGATTTTTCATGAAAATCTTGAGAAAATAGATTTCCCTCAAAGTTTCGAAAACGCTATTGTTTCTGATGTCTTCCATACAAAAAAAACTTGTCTGAAAAGCTGAAACAAGTATCCTCTTATCTATTTATTTTGTAGGGGAATGGCTGTCGAAGATCCGTCGGCACCACATGGTCTAAAGCTAACAATTGAAGACTACCCATACGCTAGCGACGGACTAATTTTATGGGACACCCTTAAAACTTGGGTCACAGATTATGTAAATCACTACTATACAGACTCAACCACAGTTACCTCTGATGAAGAATTACAGGCATTCTGGACAGAAGTTCGTACAGTCGGCCATGGAGACAAAAAAGACAAACCATGGTGGCCGGAGCTAAAAACCACCGACGATTTAATCAACATCATCACAACAATTGTATGGGTAACCTCCGGTCACCACGCAGCAGTGAACTTCGGTCAATATACATACGGTGGATACTTCCCAAACAGACCAACAATTGCCAGATTGAAGATGCCGATTGAGGATCCAAGTGATTTTGATTGGAAATTTTTTACCGAGAAACCTGAAGTGATTCTTCTGACGACATTTCCGTCGCAAGTTCAGGCGATGAAAGTTATGGCGGTTTTAGATGTTTTGTCAAACCATTCGCCTGATGAAGAGTACATGGGGAAGGATATTGAGATGGCTTGGGCTGAAGAACCTTTGATTAAAGCTGCTTTTGAGAAGTTTAATGGAAGATTGACTGAATTGGAAGGGATAATCGATGAGAGAAATGCGAATCCCGAATTGAGGAACAGAAATGGTGCCGGAATTGTTCCTTATGAGCTTTTGAAACCGTTTTCGGATCCTGGGGTTACCGGAAGAGGAGTCCCATACAGCATTTCGATCTAAACTTTCAAAACGACTTTTCCGCCTTATTTGAGACATGAATATCTATGAACCTTTAGTTTCTTTTAATTTCAGAATAAAGAAGACTTGTGCTTATTGTTGTTGATTTAGTTAACAGAAATTATTATGATTTCATGTTTACGAGATTATATAAACTAAATAAATTAGCATATTATAAACAGAAATTATTATGATTTCATGTTTACCTAATAAACAGAAATTGTTTCCAAAATTATGTTAGATTAATCTAATAATCTCATTTGAAATTGATTTTGACGGCCAACTTTATAGACCATTACGGAGGATCGGATCCTCTATAAGACCACTTGGGTTCGCACTATATGATATTTTACCCCACATTAATTGTGCAATCCCAATGGGGGTTTTAGGACGAGAGATTATTAAACTCAGGACCGAGTGTTTAGAGGATGCCCAAATTTTTTTGTGACATGTGTCGAATTTTATGACATAAGCAACACGTGCCGTAAAATGCATTGGATCCTCTAAAAAAACTCCAAACTTCTTAATAGATAAGTCCCCTAGATATAATTATTATCAGACATCATGAAGATTGATTATGCCTTTGATTTTTTTATATCATATTACGTACCAACAAGTTGATTTATTTTATGCATTTGATTTGATTATGTTAAAAGAATAAGAACAAACATTTCCATTCATAGTTATGTACTTTGGTTCTCAATTTTATTCATCAAAAAGGAAAATTGTTTATATTTGATTGAATTGCGTAAATACATGTTTCAGTTATTGAATTTATGTTTTATCGTATTCAAAATTTAGATATCAGTACATTCGTAAAGTAGACCAACTTACAATAGCATTTGGAATGGCAATACATATGGAAATAACGGTTATAATAGTATAACGGTAGAATATTGAAATAAGTAGTGTCTATTTTCTCACTAAAATATTATAATAAAATTGGTATAATATAAAAACAAATACCGTTTATTCACTTATTAAAATATGATAATAACGACTATGAATTATAGAAATAGCGACAGTCTATCCTCTTATTAAAATGTCATAATATTAATGACCCAAGAATCCAAACATGAAATCAGGGTTAAGAAAATTGTGTTTATGTTTCTCATTCGAATTGAGAACAGAGAACAGAGGTGACATGTGCCTAGCACCTTTCAATTCAATCAAAAGTGTTTGTTTGTGTAGAGTGTAAATTCTCCTTACGGGAAAATTAGCTTTAAAAAACCGGGTTAAATGTATCATTTGTCACTCAATTTACATAATTGTTTCAAAATGGTCATTTAACTTTAATTTGTTTCAATAAAATCACTCAATTTTAGAGAAGCAATCCCCTCAAGTGGCCGATGATATCCTCTCTCACAGTGAAGAAAAGCAATCCCCTCGTTTCACCCATGGTTTCTAAGTATTTAGAGTATATCCAACTAAACACATACTTGATACCCATTCACGGACCCATGCGAATAATCTAAGCATACTGCGTATCATCTAGTCCTTACTGTGACTTCGGATTTAAGGACTCGACTATATATATTGAATGAGTCATACCTTTGACACACAACCATCACTATAAGACATTTTCTCTAGAGATCTATAACAAGAGTAAATCCTACCGTTAAAGATGTAAATACCGTCATTATTAACTTACAATAAGAGCATATACAGTCGCGTCCCCTATGCCCTTGGTTGATATCTAATGTCCATTCCGTTGAAACACCATCGACAACAAAAGCACATACTAGTATTTACACTACAAGAAAACAGCTAGTTAGCGACCGAATTTAGCAACCAGATGAAATTCGGTCGCTAAAGCCGCGACTTGCTATGGTCGCTAATTGTTTTTCCAGTCGCAGAAAGTAGCAGTGTAACTGGGGGCCATGTTACCACCAGTATCTTCGTTTAACCACCGTCATTTCAGTTGACTAATAATAAAAAAATTGAAAAAAAAACTAAAAAAGAAAAAAGAAATATAAAATGACTTTAGAGAAGGAAAACCTAATTCCCTCACGACCTAAGCCGCCTCTCATCTACGCCTCTTCTCATCTCTTCTCTTCTCACTCACCTCGACCTACGCCGCTTCTCATCTCCGACCTAAGCCCACTCTGCCCTTCTTCTCCGACCTAATCCCGCTCCTTTCAGACCTCCGACCAGATCCTTCTCTGGTTAACTCTAACAGAGAATCTTGAAGCATGCGAAACGTTTTTTTTTTTTTTGTGTTTGCTAGAGTTTGTAATTTCAATCTCCCACTTCCTCCTACATGTAATTGCTGCTGTAATCTTTTATCAAACCAATTGTTCAAGACAGGAAAAAAAGATGGAGGTTGGTTGTTCGAACATGTAAAACAGCTAATATTTTTAAGAATTCCACTTTTGGATTTAGAGAGAGAATGGAGCTGGATAAGTAATGATGGAATGAGATATTTGAGTTACCTTCTCTATTTTTATTTATATAGTTTGCTTGCTAGTTGCTTCCCTTTTCTGGATCTAACCAGTATGAAAATTTGTAGGTTGCCTTTCTGGCCTCTTCTGTTGGACCAAGAGTTGCTGCAGCTTGTGCCAATGCTTCCTTGGCAGCACTGGGGGATAATAGGCAAGTGTAATTTCTTTGCTTGGCATGACTATATGTGTAGTTATTGTTCTTATGAGTTTTTGCTCATTAGGACTTTCTATGTTTTGGTAGATGTGTTTTCTTCCTTTCCCCTCAATGCTTTAGTAACTGTTTCCAAATGCCTCTGTCCTATGAAATGCACATATGTTAAATTCCCTAGCTATTTAAAGTTATTATTTACTCATTGTTGTAGGAGTTATGGAGCATTTAAAGACCCATGGGTTTAATTATCTTAAAAAAGTCTATTAAGGTAAGCATGTGGTATCATCATCACATCTTCCTATTCAAGCATACTACTTGACATATGCTACAATGGGCTCTGTTCTGCTTGCTGCAATGGCAATTTTTGTGTCCAAATACCATGAAGGTTTGACAATAAGTTAGTTGGCAGAACAACTAGAGGCAATTTAGATTTTGAAATTTTTAACTATCAAAGCTTGCATTTGTTTATGGGTCTGATGCATAATCACCAAAACAAGTATTTGATTGTTATTATCAATTTTGGAATAAACAATCTATTAGAGTGGTCTTTGTGATTTGGTAAATGAAGTAGCTTTAGTTTTGACAACCAATATCTATATAGTTGTGAACTTGTGATATGGCCAACAAGACACATGTGAGTTTTTTTGTCATATTTCTATCATTATTTGTTACTATATATTCATATTTGTTGATGGTGTTTGCATGTTGAAATTTTAATATGCTTTTTTGTTTTGGGAAAGTGAATGTTAAAAAACAGACTTGTGACTTGGATTTTTATTTACTGATTCATATTTTCATCAAATTTGCGTAAACTTGGTTTAGATTGACGTTGCGACTCCATGGAGGGGGCATGAACTAAAAGGATTATAGTTGACTTTGTCAAAGGTATTATGAAGAGTATACTTTCAGACCTCCTTCTGCACAAGCTATGACAAGAGTAACAGAGGTAATGTGAATCACTTCATCTTTTAATTTTTCTGTGATCTGAACTCCAACTTTCATGTTTAATTTCTCATCTTTAACCATGGTGTGTTAAATGTTTAGGGGAGGAGAATACAGATTCAATTTTAGAGGCTCTACTCACATACACGGTGAGATAATATGCTTTTAATCCAAAAAATTATCTTCAACCTGTAATATCTGTTTTAATGGAATATTATCTTTTACAAAAAATATTCAGGCTATTAAAGAATCTCCTTAAACACAGCCAAATGTTGAAGCACAGCCAAATGTTGACGAGACCTTCCTGGATGATTTTTCAGACACATAGTGATGAAAATGAGGTAGCTGTCGTTCTTTATTACAATTGCCTGTTTTTAGAAATATTAGTTTTAGTGTACATTCAACATTGCCTTACTGTAGTAATTAGATTGAAGGAGTATAAATCTGTAGAAAACGCATCTGAATTTCATATTGATGTTTATCTGTTGTCCATTGTCCGCCTTGGTACAAGTTGCCTAGTTTGGTTACTGATGAAGTGTAGCGAGCCTTGAACTATTTGGAGAAAGCTGATCGGGTGGCAAAACTGATATTTTGAAGTTAAAACGGGGTTTGTTGGAATTTAGTGATTTAGGACCCTAATTTGATTGGATTCGGCCCATGGTGGACGTGTTTTTTAGCCATCTGAGGCCGTTTTGGGCCTCAAAACGGAAGTTTTGTGTTTTTGTCGCATTTTCAATTATTTCCGTGTTTTTTTTACTTTTCCTTTTAGGTTTCGAATTAGGTTTTATTTGTCAGCCTATATAAAGGCGCGACTTCCCCATTATGTAGGCAGTTTTGGATTAATAAAATTTCAGAGTTTATTCTCTTTTTCCAATTTTCGTTAGTCGTGCGCGATTCAACGATAGTTGACGGTTTTAAGCATTGTTCGTGCGCGAACATTCGTTTAAGACGAAAGTCTGTGTATTCCGCTGCATCAGTTACTTAAAACGTATACTTGCCCGTGGTTTTGTGATTTATTTTCCCCTATTTATGAGTTTATTTTCAGGTTGTTCAGCTGGCAAAAATGGGTTACAATAGCTGTAGAGAGATGCGGTCACTTAGAAATCAAATCCAATCTCCGCCGCATCAAAACTTAGAGATGATGAAGTGAGAGACAACATCAAGCTGTAGAGATTGGATTCCACCTTTAAGTCTTCATCCGCAATGGAGTGGGCGGAGTCTAGTTAGCTAAGAAGAAGGGAGAAAGCCACGTGTTTCCATCCACCCTCATTGGAGCCCAGCTGCTATTAAGTCTGCAATCATGACTTCAGGTATTGTCTTCTACTCAATTTCTCATGATTTAAGCAGGATTGGTTTATGATTTAAGCAGCACAGATTACCTTAATTTTCTGTGTATAATCAAAACCCAAATATCAATATTTGTTGAAGAGCCATACAAGTGCCCATCAGCAAACACAACAAGTTTGCTAAACTTAAATTACCCATCCATCACAATCCCTAACCTGATCCCTAACCTCCCAGGCACTTGTGAAATTGAGTAGAAGATTGAAAAATGTGGGAAATTCATGTGTATATAGAGTTAAGGTGGAAGAACCGAGTGGAATACCTGTCAAGGTTGAGCCCATGAAGTTGAAATTCAACAAGATTAATGATTAGAAAAGTTTCCATGTTACAGTTAAGGGTATGGATAATATTATTGGAATGAATAGATATGTGTTTGGGGAGATAGTTTGGTCTGATAGGGTGCATATTGTTCGAAGTCCTCTAGTGGTCAAGATTGCGGCCAATTCTCATGCTTAAACTAAATTAGTTTTACTTGATATGTGTAAAATGTTGTTGAGTTACTTGTATTTGGAACCCTCTTTTTATTTGTTTTTTCAAGTGTTTTTCTCTGCTTTAGGAAAATTGGCAATTTCAACTATGTGTGAATTATTATTAATAATTTTTTTTTGTTCAATTGTGGCTTTATAAGCTCATAATTATATGGTTCCTTGCTTATTAGGGTTGCTGCCATTGCCGCTGCTTATTGCTCTTCTTGCCATCAGTTCACTGCGAACAGAACCAATTTATTAGCAGCTTCGCAGTATTACGATGACCGGTACCTTAGAAATTCAAGACCATCATCTTCAAGTTTTGCTGGTCCATCTTATTTAGGTGCTACTACTGAAATTCAAGGGATAAGAAACACACATGAGATTGTACAGGAGCGCCTTGATGGCTTTAACACGGTACATAACTAATTTATTAGCACATCTACACCAAGTGAAAGACAAGAGCTGTTGATAGAAGGTATAGAGTTGGAGCTATCAACAGAGTTGGAGATCATCTTTAGGCAATTGTAGAGAGGTTCAGGTTAATCTAACAATTAGATATATTTTGACATAACTTTCTGGAATAACTTTTTTATGATATAGATAACTTTCTGGAATAACTTTTTTATGATATAGATTTTTTATCTAATATATTAGGTTAATCTAGATTATGGTATCTTGTATCATATTTTTTTAACATATTTAAGTTTTAAATATTTTAATTATTTCTAAATATATTTTTAGTTTCCATGAGTGTTGTTTATTGTGGTTAATTTATTTGTGAATGTTTATAATTGTATTTTTTAATCCTAATTCTAATTACAATTATCATTATAAATAATTTATAATTACAATTAAATAAATAAACTGCCCAGTATATTACCGACGAAATTAGTCTGTCGATAAGATATTTTAAGTAAATTACCGATAGCTTTTTTGTCAGATTCGTCGGTAAACCGATCAGCCATGTGTCCACCTGACCCATTAGCGACTATTTTTAGTCGCAAAATATGGTCGGTATACATTGCGACCAGTCAGCGACTAACTCGAACAGTCGCTACAGTCTGCGACTATCGTCGGAAATAGTCGACTTTTCTCGAGCGACTAGTGAGTTACCGACTCAATGCGTTTGGTCGGTAAACCACTGAATTCAGTCGCTAAACAGCTTTAGCTACCGCATTAGCTACCAAAATTGCGGTAGCTAACTAGCTGTTTTCTTGTAGTGTTAGTTCATTATCATTCCCATGATAATAACAAAATAGTAATATTTTAGAATAGTATATTATTGCCTTACGGTTAAACTTGCCTAAGTCATCAACCTGTCAAATATGAGCATCTAACTAGATTTGGATACTCTATAAACTAAATTTGCACATGACAAATTAAATAAATATATACCTTATTTATTAATAGAACAAAGAATGAGTTGGGGTCCAACTCCTTTGAAGAAGGAGTGAATGATACAGACATCTCCAACACGGACCCGACAGGAGGAACCGAAACAGAAAAAAGGGCAAAACTAAAGTGACACGACGTGTCACCTGATGAGTCAACTTGGCTTGGCGAGTGAGGGTGTTGCGAGAAGGGGAGGAAAGGGCCACGAGGAGCAGATGCACACCCACACAGCGTGTGGGTTATGTGACTCGGCGTGTGGGTCATTTAGAGCAGCCTTTTTCACCAAGTTGAAGGGAGGAGATAAGAGCTGCCAAATTATTAATTACTATTTTGCCATTACCTTATTTACTATTTTATCGTTAGACTTATTATCCTTTTTGCCATTTATACCACCTATCTCCATCTTACCCCTGTCTTTTCTTATTGGGTTGTTACCCTAGTAGGGACATTTTAGGATCTTTACCTATCTTGAAGGAAGGTATATAAACCTCTTTATTTTTAATGAATATGAACTTTTTTTTTTTTTTATGAAATATGAATTTTTAGCCTCCATTGAAACTTGGTTATTATTCCATTGGGATTAACTCTTTTAAGTTTAAATTTGAGAGAAACATTTTTTGTGGGTTTAGAATTAAAACTCTCACTTCGATTTCAATCTGTAACACGTTAAAAATTTAACCATTATCGCTATTATTAGTCAACTACTTGACTCAATATGTGTCATTATAATTAATTAAATGCTTAATATATAGAATTTAAATTTGTTAGTAGACATTTAAAACATGTGATGATAATTCTCCATTGATCATTCCTAACTTTTCTTCCTAATTTTATTATTTATCATACTATTTTTGCTATCCATTCGTTTTTTCTTTCTTCCAAAATTTCAAACATCTAACCGACATTATAATAGCTCTGGAGAAGAAAATAAAAAAGACAAAATTAGGTGGCTTAAGCACTAATTAATCCTCGAAAAACACCAAATTTTTTTATAAAAATTCTAGTTTTTAATAAGGTTCAAAATACACTAACGTATACCATCAGAACAATTTTAATCGTAACGTCTAAAACGGTGCAATTTTACTTTTAAAGTTGGCAGTTAAAAGCAATTTTATTCTGAACGTTGACGAATTTGGTCAATTTGAAAAATAATTCATCAAATTGTTTTCTCGATCATCAGTCTTGTCATCTACGCTTTACATGCGCATTATTTGATCACTAATTAGTAACATGTCACAAACATATGATTATGATTAGTTAATAATATCTCAAATTGACCCAACTTGTTAACGTTATGGGTAAAATTGCTTTTGACTATTAATATTAGGAGTAAAATTGCTAAATTTTAGACATTAGGAATAAAATTGCTCCAAACCGTAAATGTTAACGATATTTTTTGCAACTTATCCTTTTTTAATCTAAAAATATGCAAAAAAAGTATAAAAAATAAAAACAAAAATCAATTTAGCATCCCTAAATCAAAAAGATCACTCAAAGCACCCGCTGTGTCACTGAACCAATAGGTATTTAAGTACCTCCCCTTGCCTCCCTCTTTTATAGTTTTGTAACAAAACATGTTTAAAAGCCGAATTAAGTAAAATTTGTTCCAAATAGTAACACCCCGCTCGAATAAGTAGCTCCCGCCATTTACTTACAAAAACCTATATTAATACAATTTAAATTAAGACATCTTACAATATTTCACGAGTAATATACACAATTAATTAAAATCGTTTTATATGTCATTATATAAAAGACTATTAATCTAAAAAATAAATAAATATGTGACATTTGTTGATTTCATTACACTATATATATTTTTTTCAAGAAGATCTTCTTTCTCCTCCTTCGTCATTGTCGCCGGAAATTCCTTCTCGCCCTTCAGAGCCTTCGCAACCTTCATTTGAACCAAGATTGCCTTCATCCTCTGTCTCCATAGAGAAAAATCTCCCTTACCATTGAAACGCTCGATCTCGATCTTTGTAAAACCCATTGCTCTGTTCTTGATTAGCTCTGATACCAATTGTTGAACTACGCTTCGAACGATCAATCAACCACACAGAGAAACAAAGTACACAAAGATCACAGATTGGATCTTGAAACAACAATCAAAAGAATACACACAGAATTTACCCTGGTTCGGCTTAACTGCCTACATCCAGCAACTTCACTAATCAATGGAGATTACAACAAGATTGAAACAGTTTCTCCTTCTCCAGAAACTCTCGTGTTTTTCCAATCCCCAATTCAGATTATCACAGTGTACACTTATGACTTAGTCTAAGAATCTCTCGTATGAAACTACTTCCCAACCCAGACCTTTTATAGCCTTTACAAGGTTGTGAAAATACCCAAAATATCCTTACTCAAAAAATGTACAAACTCAGCAAGACCTACTGACCAGTGGTAACACAGCAAGACCATATTGACCTGTATTATCACCTCAGTACCATGCTGACCACAGCCATGCTGACTTGATAACTCAGCATTCCGACTTCTTGATTTTACTCTTGCTGACGGGTTGACTTACAATTACGCTGACTTGTTGACTCAGCATCATCATCAGCAAGTGATAGAAAACAACGACTTACATTTATCATACTATTTTTGCTATCCATTCGTTTTTTCTTTCTTCCAAAATTTCAAACAACACCTAACCGACATTTTAATAGCTCTCAAGAAGAAAAAAAAAACCAAAAAAAAAAGGTACTCGATTGATATTGTTTTTTTATTTTGTTATTTTGCACATTTTCCGCGGACCAGCACATGGACTAATTAGGAGGATTGAGCATTAAGTGATCCGCGAAAAACACTGAAAATTTTATGAAAATTGTAGTCATTAATTTTTTTTAAGGGATAATATGCAAAAATACCCTTAACGTTTACAACCAGGAACAATTTTAACCCTAACGTCTAAAATGGTACAATTTTACTCTTAAAGTTGGCAGTCAAAAACAATTTTATCCCTAAAATTAATAAATTGGGTCAATTTGAGAAATAATTTATCAAATTGTTTCTCGGTCATCAATCTTGTCATCTACGCTTCACATCCGCGTTATTTTATCACTAATTAGTAACATGTCACAAACATATGATTATGATTAGTTAATAATATCTCAAATTGACCCAACTTGTTAACGTTATGGGTAAAATTGCTTTTGACTATTAATATTAGGAGTAAAATTACTAAATTTTAGACATTAGGAATAAAATTGCTCCAGACCGTAAATGTTAACGATATTTTTTGCAACTTATCCTTTTTTAATCTAAAAATATGCAAAAAAAAAAAAGTATAAAAAATAAAAACAAAAATCAATTTAGCATCCCTAAATCAAAAAGATCACTCAAAGCACCCGCTGTGTCACTGGACCAATAGGTATTTAAGTACCTCCCCTTGCCTCCTTCTTTTATAGTTTTGTAACAAAAACATGTTTAAAAGCCGAATTAAGTAAAATTTGTTCCAAATAGTAACACCCCGCTCGAATAAGTAGCTCCCGCAATTTACTTACAAAAACTTATATTAATACAATTTAAATTAAGACATCTTACAATATTTTACGAGTAATATACACAATTAATTAAAATCGTTTTATATGTCATTATATAAAAGACTATTAATCTAAAAAATAAATAAATATGTGACATTTATTGATTTAATTACACTATATATATTTTTTTCCCTAAATGTCAATAAGATCCACCTCAATGCAAATCTATATATAAACTTAAAATATGGAAAATAGGACAAAGTTTGAAAACACGTTTTAATTTAATGAGCATTATTCCAATAAACGATAATTGGCTAAATTACAAAAAAACAATAATTCTTATTGATTTATGTGCAATTTTGTCAAACTTAATCCTTTTATTTTTTCAATTTTGTCACAATCATATCTGAGCACGTGATAATTGAATTAAGTTCAAATAAAAATAGAACATGTCAACCAGACAATGACTTTTTGAAAGTATTTGCCAAAAACAATACTACCACATAAAATCCGAATGTATTTGTGGGCCTAAACATTTTAGGAAAAAAAAATGTGGGTTGTTATGTGAAAAATATAGGTTTATAGTTTAAGAATTTGAAAATCAAAATTTATGATATGCTTTTTTAACAAAGCACATTTTTTTTAAGAAACAATACACAATATTTTAAATTTTTTTTTTTAAAAGTTGCGTAATGCGCTTATATTAAAGAAGACGGAAAAATCTCCACCAGACCCGGATGTGATTCGAACCCATGACCTCCCAAGGCATAGGTAAACTCTCAACCACTAGGCTAAGTGCTTCACCACTACACAATATTTTAAATTATATTGTTAATTTCTGATGATAATTAATGATATAATCGAAGGTTTAATATTGATAATTTGAACCAATTTTAAATATCATTAACAGATTTTTTTCCTTGGTTATTGATACGAATTCGAAACGATGTTGATAGTTTTGATTTTAAACTAACAAAGAAATAATTATTCTCTAGCTAAAAATAAGGAAATAATCCCAAAGGTTATTAGAAACCTTAGACTCGAATGGAAAAGAAAATATATTTGATTTGATAAATGTTGTATCCATTACAAAAATAGAGGCTTTTATACCTCCATAACCCTAGGATAGAAATTACATAATACTCATCAACGCACTACTAACATCAGTTAAGACATTAGGGGTAGAATGGATAAAAAAATAACCTAATGACAAACTAGAAAATACGTTAAATGAAAGAATCAATACTCCTAGCACGTGTATGATACAAATGAATCAAGTCGTCCACTTGGTAAAATTTGAACTTATCCTTTTGTGCTTTGTTGAAATATACGTGTTGGGAGCTATGTTATGTTGTTGAACTTTTATCAATACTAAATTTCATCTTTTTTATGGAATTTTTGTGAAGGTTTCTACCTTCAATAATGGGAGATTTATGATTTTCTACAGATTTTCGTAAAACTCAAAATTCACTCATTCATGTTTAGCTTGAAAAGAATCCTTTATAAGTTTAAGATTAAAACTAACTTGTTCTAGATCCTATCTGTAATAATATTGGTACTGACCACATATCTTAGAGATTACAAAATAAAACTGAATATTCAAATAAAATGATCTATATTCTTCCTTAACTTTTTCTTAAGAATTAAACAGAATTGTACCATTGGTTTACATTAGCTACAATTTTGTACATTGTCAAATTCTCACTTTACTAAGTAAATATATTGAAGATTTTTTTTTTAATTTCAAAAAAAAAATGGAGATTGTTGAACCGAATCGAATACGTGAATAAAAAGATTCAGAATCCGGTTGGACCATTGATTTTTGATAGCACCGAACTGAATTGTATCGTTGACTCTCATTATATACAATTCTAAAAATTCACAAATCCCTAGATTATACTGAACCGGTTTTATTCCTAAACTCAATAATTGACATGACACAAATAATTGACTTTCATTTCTAATATATGTAACATATTTTAATTATATATATATATATATATATAAACCGAATTAAAAAATATCTAACTGAGTTTGAAAAGGATTACCATTTTCTACAAAACAAAAATCAAATTTCCACGTGATCAAATTGTTAACATCTTATCCTCTTCAAAAATCTATATAAACACATAGTTAGTAACCATAGTATCTACATCTTCTTCATCTCTCTCAAACCAAACATCAATTTCCTCAAATCAAACAATTCTTGTCCAAATTTAGAAAATCTCATTTAAGAACAATAATCATGTTGAGGCCACAAATTCATCAACATTCTCAGACCTCAACACCTCTCTTTCTCTTACCAAAACCTTTCATCCATGGAAATAGCCATCTCTCTGTCTTTCCCAAGTCCTCGTCGTTATTTCCGGCCAAAACAAAGGCAATCCGGGCCGGAAATAAAGCCCGAAAAATCAAAGCTGCAGCAAACTTGGATGTGAAGAAGTCAACTAAAGTGAAAGCTGTAGTTACTGTGAATAGAACAGTTGGAGGATTAGTGTCTGGCGTAGGGATTGACCATGGTCTTGATAAAATCACTGACTTGCTCGGAAAATCCCTCTTGCTTGAGCTCGTTAGCTCCGATCTCGATCCTAGTAAGTCCTTGACCTTTTACTTCAAATGGTTTTATCGCAAAATACACATTATTTTAATAGTTTTAAATTGGGTTATGTTTAATATCATGTATTAGCTCGGATCTAGATACCAATACGTTCTTAATCTTTTAGATCAAATGGTTTTATCGCAAATTATAAATACACGCTTATTTATAATTTGAATTTTTAATATTGTACTAGTCAA
The DNA here is from genome assembly GCF_963576675.1 of Euphorbia lathyris. NCBI lineage: Eukaryota > Viridiplantae > Streptophyta > Magnoliopsida > Malpighiales > Euphorbiaceae > Euphorbia > Euphorbia lathyris. The sequence continues at coordinate 13,525,690 of NC_088910.1, read as the reverse complement.
TTCTATTATTTTCAAAAAAAATTATATTATGAGGTTTTTTATAGTCCATTCATCCAATTTTCACTTATATTTCTATTGGTCAAAGATTTTGAAAAAATCTAGCATATGACAGATTTTCTCTTATGGAATAAGATTTTGTAGTTGGTGAGTTTTCACTGTTATACTATTCAGTCCTTTAATTTAAAAAAATAGGATAAATTTTAGGGTTAATTTTAAATAAAATCCCTCTAGTTTCACTTTTTTTTTTTGCACATTGGTATATGTAGTTCGCAAAATATTCATTTTTCCAAATTTGACCGATAACTACCTTAAAATGACAATTTTTGAAGAATTAAAATTGTTTAGTATCATATTTAATAGGGAAACACATTTTTTATTTTTCAAAATCATCATTTTTGGAGTTTTCTCTTTACATTAACTTTCTCTCATAAAAAAACAACACCTAAATGACCTCAAACCTAAAACGTTGAAGAATTAAAGTTGTTTAAACTATCATTTAATTCTTGAAAATTTTCATTTTGAGATTTTTATTGGGCAAATTTGAAAAAATGAATTTTTTTCCAATCACGTATACCATTTTGTAAAAAATATGAAACTACAGAATTTTATTTGAAATTAACCCTAAATTTTATTATTAGCATGTTTAGAATATAATTTCCCTCAAATAACCAATAATCAACTATTATTTATTAATTAGAATATAAATTTGAAAAAATGAAATTTTTTCCAACCAGATATATAGATCCGGAAAAAAGTGAAACCACGGGATTTTATTTGAAATTAACTCTAAATTTTATTATTAGCATATTTAGAATACAAATTCTCTCAAATAACTAATAATCAAATATTATTTATTAATTATAATATGGTCTACTAGTTTCTAAAGATAATTCTACTCTTTTACTTGTTTAGAAAAGTCAATTGTTGTTATATATATTTTAAAAACTTCTTATTTATCTGGAATTTGGTTAAAACCACCTATTGGCTCTTTAAACTTTTATAAAGTGATCTAATGTTTCCCGAACTTGTTTATAGTAATCTATTCATGAATTTATTTAAAATTTTTTTTTTTTATTTTGCCATATAAACTTGGAGGATCATATTAATAAAGTTTAGAGAGTAAATAAAACTTTTTCAAAATATAAGGGAACAATTGACTTTTCTAAACAAATACACAAGACTAAAAGTAAATTAGACTAGTGGCAGACCTAAAACACAAATATAGGGAATCAGTGGAAAACTTACAATATATAAATTCTAGTTATTTTCTCTTAGAGTCGGCGGGGTTATCGACAGAGCCTGTAGTTCCGCCCCTGTTTCAGACGGGACTTATTTAATTAATTATTTCCTAACTTGAACCGATTAATTGGTTTAATGTATTTTTTTTTCTTCCTTGAAGAAACGGGATTGGAAAAGACCAAAGTATCCGGGTATGCACGCAAAAAAGACGCGGAAGGAGAGGAGGTAATTTACGAAGCAAATTTGGTTGTGCCATCCGGTTTCGGGGACGTAGGAGCGATTTATGTTGAAAATGGGCACCAAAATGAGATGTTCATCAAGAGTATAGAACTTGATGGTTTCCCTATTGGCACTCTCAAATTTGTTTGTAATTCTTGGGTTCAATCCGAGAGCAAGCAAAAACGCCTCTTTTTTACTGCTAAGGTAATCATTATTCACTTTCTTCTAAACTTTCAAAATGACATTTCCACATCACCTCAATTTGGAGTTAATTATAAATATCCGCGTGGTATCTTCAACGAATGCGTTTATTTATTGATTTCAGACAAAAATATCATAATTAGTGAAATTAAAGTTAAACAACGATGACTTTCTCTATGATATTTTGTTGCGATTGTGGTAGTTAGAGGATCATAGATATAATTAACTCTTCAATCTGTTTAAATCGACTTTTCTGTCGCCTGAATTTATTTAAAGTGACGCCTCAACATGTTGATGATATTTTAAAAGTTTAGGAGATTACAAAACTTTTTGTTCTTATTTGTCATATGAATTGACATAAATAGAGTACAAAGAATATTCTAATAAAGGAGACATAATATGATATTTTGTCTAGTATTATATTATGATAAATTATTTATAAAGTTAAATATCACACTGTATATATATTGAAAATTGACATTAATTTTTACCCTAGATCAATTATATCCCAATTTAAGTTTAATTAGTGAAATCTAAAAAAAAAAAATATTGAACTGTTGAAATTAAAATTCTGATTTAACTGGATGGTGAAAACTAAAAATATATATACTTAACATGATATTGAACTGATGAAATTAGAATTCTAATCATCTAATCTAGATTTCTAGTTTAATTTGTAGTGTAAACAACAAATATTAATTACCTTATCGAAGTTTAATAATATCGAATTACGCATTGTGAAACAGTCATATTTGCCATCAGAAACACCAGATGGATTGAAGAAGGCAAGGGAGCAAGAGATTGCAAATTTAAGAGGAGACGGTGAAGGAGAGCGGAAGGCAGGCGAAAGGATATACGACTACGACGTCTACAATGATCTCGGCAACCCTGATTCCAACGAAGACCTCAAAAGACCAGTTCTTGGTAGCAAAGAACTCCCTTATCCTAGGCGTTGCAGAACCGGAAGGGCTAGAACCAAAACAGGTGACTCTTTTTCTTACTATATGTTTCTTTCAACTGTTATTATTTATTATTTGTTGTTATTAATAAATATTAGTTGATTTTTCCTCTTATTTATTATTTGGTAATATCCTTTGTTACAGAGTCTTTTTGATGTTAATGACGAAATCGGCGACGAAATTCCGTCGCTGATGGTTTTAATACGACTTCTGTGTTCTTACTAAATTTTTGTTCCTTCAGTCCCAGATTATTTGGTTCTGATTCCGTCACTACCACTAATTAAGAGGTAATTTTGTGTTCGAACAGATCCGAACTCGGAGTCGAGGAGCATCGGAACCGTGTACGTGCCTCGTGATGAAGAATTCGCGGAAGTAAAGCAACTAACTTTTGGAGCCAAGACAGTTTATAGTGTGTTGCATGCAATTGTTCCATCAATAGAGACGAGCATTGTTGACTCAAACCTCGGATTTCCTTACTTCACAGCCATTGATTCTTTGTTCAACGAAGGAATAAACTTGCCTGCTCTTAACCAGAATGGCGTCAAAGATACGCTGCCCAATCTCATCAAGACTCACAAGGATCGGGTCGAAAGTGTCCTGGCTTTTGAGACTCCTGACACAATGGAAAGTAAGAATTAGTTACATTAATTTGCACTAAATTATTACACAAATTTTGAACTTTTTGATGTCACTTCAATGAGGCGTAGGGAGGGGTGCACGGATATTGGGTGAGGACGGGAATGGGAATGCAATCCTCACTCTGCCTTAAATTCTTAATGGGACGGATTGGAGAACCTCTATTAAAGGTTTGTGGGATATTTTCGTTCCCATCCTTGTCTCGTGCAAATGCACATGCCTGGCGGGAAATTCCAATCCGTAACATAAAATAGAGAAAGTGTTTCAACAAAACTTCAAGTGTTTGAATTTCATGACAATGAACATCTACTTTACTTTCACTGAAAAAAACGGCCCTTTACCGACTAAATTTTTATACTTTACCGACGGTTTTAACCGCCTCTACAAATATTACCGACGGGGATGGTGATGATTTCTATAGTTTGGTGGATAGTACCATGTCTCCATCCTCGTTTAGGTTTTGGAGGAAAAATGTCTTCCGCCCCTATCCCTCTCCTTGGATATTTTGAGGATTCTTGTCCCCGTCGATTGGAATCCCTAAGGATTTGGGGGAATCGGGCTTCATTCTCACCCCTAACCGAAATCCACCCAAGAAAGGGTGATTTCAGGCATTTCTCCGCCTCAAAAGAGAGTTTGGGGATTCTACGATTCCAATTCATAAGTCCTAGCTAGCTATCCCTACTACTAATTCGATCTCAATGTATGAGTTTAATTGATTTTTCAGGAGACAGATTCTTTTGGTTTCGAGATGAAGAATTCGGTCGACAGACACTTGCTGGGTTAAATCCAATGAGCATACAGTTGGTCACGGTACTAATTATACCCCCAATTTATTTAAATTTTCTATTTTTAAAACACTATATTTTCCGAAAAATAAAAGACCTTAAATATTAGTTAATTTTCTTTCTAATTAATTTATGAGTTATCAAATGATATGCAGGAATGGCCATTGAAGAGTGAGCTTGATCCTGATGTATATGGCCCTGCTGAGTCAGCAATTACCACACAAATGATTGAGGAAGAGATTGGAGGGTTCATGACTGTTGAAGAGGTAAACAAAATAACAAACATGTGAAAAAGAGATTTAATAATTAATTTCATGTATTTAAGTTTATGCATATAATCACCTCTAATAATGGGATTAATGTCCTAATTTGTAGGCTGTGAAACAAAAGAAGCTGTTCATGTTGGACTACCATGATTTATTTTTACCATATGTGAGCAAAGTAAGACAACTTGAGAATACCACACTCTACGGATCTCGGGCGGTGTTCTTCTTAACCCCGGAAGACACGCTCCGGCCGCTAGCCATTGAGCTCGTCCGGCCACCCATGGACGGAAAGCCGCAATGGAAGCAAGCATTCCGGCCTGAGTGGCATTCCACAGGTTTTTGGCTATGGAGGTTTGCCAAAGCTCATGTTCTTGCACATGATTCCGCCTATCACCAACTTATTAGCCACTGGTACGAATTACTACTCTTTTAAGATATCATAGACGATAAATACTATTTGCGACGAGTCTTACCTAGTGTTGTGTTGACAACTATTGAAGTTTGGAGTTTGTTTCATAAAAAAACACTGGATTTCATTTTCTTTCCATAAATCGAGGGTATGGATCCCGATTAAGCCAGCTCATGAAGCGGTTATGGGCCCTTTAATCCCGGGTAAACAACAAAAAAGATAATATTTACGACGGTAATATCTGTCACTAAATATATAATTTCGTCGGCAATTTCATTCTATTCATAATCTCTAAGGGATATGTCTTTACCTTCGGAATCTGGGACACAATTATCCACTGTTGATACAGTTCCCTCCCACTACGAATACCATTTTCGGGTTATTTGTCGGTTTAACCTCTTAGACTAAGAGATCGAATGTTTAAATTGTTAATTAAGCCAATTCTATTGTTTCTTTTTGATTAATTTGACAGGTTGAGAACACATGCTTGCACAGAACCATACATAATTGCAGCAAACCGACAACTTAGTGAAATGCATCCGATTTACCGACTATTGCATCCTCATTTTCGGTACACAATGGAGATTAATGCTCTGGCTCGACTAGCTCTAATCAATGCAGGAGGGGTCATAGAGTCTACGTTTTCCCCGGGAAAATATAGTATGGAAATGTGTTCTGTTATCTATGATAAGCAATGGAGATTTGATCATCAAGGACTCCCCAACGATCTTATTAGCCGGTAAGTTTATATATTTACATCAAAATAGCAGTCAATCATTGACGGATTCAGGATTTATTGACAGGACCGCACCTGCTTTAATGCTTTCGAGTTCTTAATTGAAATTTTTTTGGGTACTCTGTTCGAGATTGTTGAGGAATCATTTAGGTGATCCTTGTTCCAATCAATATTTTTCTCCATATGTTAGGAATCGAACCTGAGACTTATCTCAAACGATTAGAGACTCTTATCACTCGAGCCAATTTTAATTGTATATGAAATTATACTCATCCACACTTAATGTGTCGAATTAAAAAATTACGAAATTTAATCAATAAAAAAAATTAATACTATTTATTTATTTTGTAGTGGAATGGCTGTAGAAGATCCTTCTGCACCACATGGTGTAAAGCTAACAATTGAAGACTACCCATATGCTAGCGACGGACTAATTTTATGGGACACCCTTAAAACTTGGGTCACAGATTATGTAAATCACTACTACACAGACTCAACGATAGTTACCTCTGACGAAGAATTACAGGCATTCTGGACAGAAGTTCGTACTGTCGGCCATGGAGACAAAAACGACGAACCATGGTGGCCGGAGCTAAATACAACCGACGATTTAATCAACATCATCACAACAATTGTATGGGTAACCTCCGCTCACCACGCAGCAGTGAACTTCGGGCAATATACATACGCCGGATACTTCCCAAACAGACCTACAATTGCTAGAATGAAAATGCCTACCGAAGATCCGACGGATTCCGATTGGAAAATTTTCACTGAGAAACCTGAAGCGGTGCTTATGACGACATTTCCGTCGCAAGTTCAGGCGACGAAAGTTATGGCGATTTTAGATGTTTTGTCCCACCATTCGCCAGATGAAGAGTATATGGGGAAGGATATGGAGACGGCTTGGGCTGAAGAACCTTTGATTAAAGCTGCTTTTGAGAAGTTCAATGGAAAATTGACTGAATTGGAAGGGATAATTGATGAGAGAAATGCGAACCCCGAATTGAGGAACAGAAATGGTGCGGGAATTGTTCCCTATGAGCTTTTGAAACCGTTTTCTGAATCTGGGGTTACCGGAAAAGGAGTCCCGTACAGCATTTCGATCTAAACTTTCAAAATGTCTTTTCCGCCTTATTTGCAACGTGGCAATACTACAAACTTCACGCGCGAGTAAGAGGTTGACGGAAATGTTATTATTTTAAATAAATTCAAGTGGCGAAAAGTGATTTAGGTTGACGGAAATGTTATTATTTTAAATAAATTGAAGTGGCCGAAAGTGATTTAACAATTTAGAGAGTCATTAAACGTTTGATTGTAAGTTCTTTTTAGTTTCAAAATAAAGATTTGATATTTTTTTTGCAAGCAGTTTGGAGTTATAATAAAGTGAAAAGCACAAAAGAAATTATTATGATTTCATGTTTACTAGATTATAAACTATATATCTTAGATTTTATAGATGTCAAAATCAATATGATAATATAGAGCTAATGAAAATTATATTACGTCCAACTTCAGATTTTAAATTTTTTATTTTTGAGATCATTTAGATATTGTAGGGTTAGGAGAGAGAAAGTAAATCTTTATGGAAGAAGAAAGCATCCGTGATTAGGAAAATTAAAAAATGTGGTTAGATAATAAATGCGTTTCTAATGTTTTCAGCTTTCCATTTGGAGATCATTGACAGTTATTTTGAGGTTGTTATTTATATGATCCAACAGTTAGTTTTACCACATTTATACAAGTTTACCGGAATTACAAGAATGGCTAAATGTAAACGTTTGTTAGTTAGATAATAAGAGGGTTAATTTATAAAATAATCAAAGCTTTTGATTATAAACGCAATGACATCAAAGCTTTGGTTTATGATTTTATGGAGAATGGGAAAAGTCAATGATATACTGCTAATAATCTTCAAGTTGTTCCGATAATTTCCTTGTTTTTATTTGAGCATAATGAAAAGTCACAATCTATAAATCAGTGACTTTTAGTTGCTCTGTAATTGTTTTATTATTGTGAGAATTCTTTCCAGTTTATGCAATCCACGATCCTACTTCTGTTTTTAGAATTTTTAAATATCTTTAGAGTTAATCTTTTATTAATTCAATTGATTTTAGTGAGAAAAAGACGAAGAAAAATAAGAAATTAAAGAAAGATGGAGAAGATGGTGTAATTGATTTTTACTTTTTATTTTGGGGTTTGTTTGTGATAATTAGATAATAAGGGGGTTAATTTCTAAAATAAATAAAATATAAGGACAAAATTAACTCTTTTCCTTTTGAATTTTAACACCGTTAGTCAATTTGACATGTGTTTGTTAACGGAATGAACATCAAGGTATCAGTTTGTAAATTTTTAAACCACAAGAGTACCAATCGAAAACAGGTATAATCACACGATTTATTTTTGTACTTTTCTCTTAATATTATTGATGTAATTGATTTATTTTGTTCATAATGATGATTTGGGATAAACGAACCAATAAATTATATCTCATAATCGTTTAGGTACTGATAATTATAATAAAACTTTGTTTTCTATTTATTTTTATATGTAACCTAATTACTTTATTTTTATTCGATTTTAATCTCTAACCTAATAATTTTATTTTCTATTCATTTTGATCATAATATAATAAAACTTTATTTTTATTCATTTTCGCTCTTAACTTAATAGTTTTATTTTTATCAACTTTAATCTCTGACCTAGTAATTTTATTTTCTATTCATTTTGATGCTTATATAATAAAACTTTATTTTTATTCATTTTCACTCCTAACCTAATAGTTTTATTTTTATCCATTTTAATCTATAACCTAATAATTTTATTTTCTATTCATTTTAATTTCTAACCAAATAACTTCATCTTTATTCACTTTAATCCCTTATTTAATAAACTTTATTTTTTGCTCACTTTAATGTTTAATTTAATACTTTTTACTTTATTCGTTTTAGTCCATAATTTAAAACTTATTGTTTTATTCATTTTAGTCCCGAATTTAAAACTTTATCTTTTGTTCACCTTAGTCCCTTATGTGAAGTTTTCCTCTTTCTTTCAATTTGGTTCCCAAATAAAGTTTTCAAGTTTATTCAGTTTAGTCATTTGTCCATTTTTACACCACAATTAATTGTATAACCATGTTATTTGTTTCTAACCTTTCATTTTGATGGATATTTGATAAGCCCAAAATATACATAAATTAGAATACATAAATGTATTAAAATTCATGAAAAATATATATTAATTATTTATTTTGGAAAGATTTCACGTTGGTATTTGTTGTTTGTGTGCAATGTGTTAATTATTTGGAAAAATCCAAATAGGATCAAAAATGGGTTAGAAATGAGTGAGAAATCAAGCTTTAGTGAAAATCACGTACGAGAATAAGAAATCACGTCAGAGAATTGAAACACATAGCCAAAGAAGGAAAAGAAGTCTTTGTCACTGTCGAGATTCTTAAATCTCGACCGCGACACGCGCGCAGCAGCAAGGAGCGCGCCTCCTTCCTTCCTTCCTTTCTCTTCCCCTTATCACGTACGAGATTTTTGAATCTCTAGAGAAACGGCGAAGCTATTTAGCATATTTTGCATATTTATTTCTCCAATCGACGCATCCTTTCATCCGGATAGAGACAATTTTTCACCAATGGACACGTCACCGTACCTCTTGGAATATTATAAATAGAGGAAGAAACTCATAATTCAAAGTTGTTGAGTTGTTGTTGTTCAATTATTGTTCAAACACAAATAGTTAGAGATACAAGATACCGAATTTATTATTTACATTAGAGTTTACTCAAGTCGAGTTTTTGCTTCGTAGATCGATCGAGAGATGCAATTTTAAAGACTCAGCGAGATGAACCTGGATTGGGGGCGACCCACGATCTGACAAACCTACGAAGTTGAGTAAAGGATTGAGAACCCAAAACTCATACCTAGTTAAATGTCATTCAAACTTCTTGTTCTCTGTTAACTTGAGATGTTTATAACTCAAACTAATAAATATCTTTTAATTCAATTTCATCTTCACTGTTGTTTATTTTAAGTTTGATCCATCGATACTCTTGAAGTAATTCTAACGGATGTTTTCATGCAAAAATATTTATAAAGAGATTTTGGTATTTTCTCATGCAAACTTCGTTGAACACAAGCAAATTCGGATTTATATTTGATCATTACGATCGGTCGATTAATCAGATATAAACACCAAATTTGATTAAGGTTTTCTGTCTTAGGCCGAGAGGAAAGATTGATTACAGTTTAATTCCTTTAAATTGAGTAAATTGGTAATTTGTTATATCTTTTCTAAACAAATTAAAGTTATAAGTTGTGTTTTTGCTTAGTATAAATTAATCTTGAAATAAACTTTAATCTAAATATAATTTCTGTAAATTGTAATCATAACTATAACCAAAATTAGAATTAGAAACCATTTTAAACCATTAACGATTTTATATAAACCTCGAGAAAACGAATTTAATCAGAACAGTAATTTTTTTATCAAAACGTTCTCTGTAGGATCGATATCTTTTATTACTACAAGCGAAACCGTGCACTTGCGGAATTCGCCCAACAATATGAGTATGGAAGAACATTATCTTGGTGCGGATTGAAGACCTGGGAATGCCCAGATGTAATTGTATTTAATTCTGTACATATTTCATTGCTTTTGTGTTTTAATATTTGTTATTGATTTGATTTTGTGTATAAATGTGCAATATGACATAAAAATGATTTTTCCAAACAAATCAAGCATTCAAAACGAATTTAAAAAGATTAAAGGAGTTATTAATAGCCTCAGTGTATTTAGAAATGCTAAGTAGGAGGCCAGTGGTTTCACTAGGCGAATTTAGTGGTGCTTAATATTAATCTTCCCAAAGCGTACCTAACTTTCCGAACCCACTTGCTTACCACAAGGAATCTCAGTAACATTCTTAGACCTAAAATCTGGCTGGCAACTTTTTCTCCGACACCGGTCCTACCGAGCTAGTCCTTTTCTCTATTAGACCTCAAGGCCAAACAGCACCGTAGTAATCATGACGGAACTCCCGCAGGTGAAAGCTTGTCGAGGTAGGCTTCGTTTATAATTGCCTATAAAAGAATCAATACGCGATCAAATAGGGAGTAAACGAAAGGAGTAATTAGACGAGTGGAGTTCGGAAGAATGTCTTCCCTGTGAAGTAAGCTTGGCTGAATTCTAGCCTATATGAGGTATAAATAGTTTCTAAAAATATAACTCTAATCGTATTAAGTTAAAACTCTTAATTAGAATTCTATTCCGAATAGGATTACTAATTAAATTGATAAATATAATTATTATTATTATTATTATTATTATTATTATTATTATTATTATTATTATCTATAACTAATATAAATAAATAATAATCATAATCCCAATTAGATATTTATTTATGTTGGGGAATTAATTTAATTAGAGATATAATCATATTAAATCTACTGATTAATATTATCATATAATAAATTAATTTAACCATAACTATAATCTAATTATAATTACTACTTTAATCCCCTTAACTACAATTTTTGGCCCCTTAGTTTCCACCCTCTCAATTACCATTGCATCCTCCGATTCCAAGTCCCATGCGTGATTCAATAGTTCCTTACCGCTACTAGACGTATACATTTATTCGAATTAATTTAACCAAATTAATTTCAAGTAAATGTAAACTGAATGAGTTCGAAGACTGTTACTAGTAGAACCGTAAACATTCCCCCAGAGCGATAAGAAGTCAGATTCATGACATTTACCTTTCTGTATTAGGTCTAGTATAATTCGATCCTTCATTAGCTATATCCTTACACAAATTCGTAACTATGAAATATGTCAAATTACATATAATGAGATGTCTATTTTACTTGTTTAGGTAGAATTAACTCTGAATAGATAGGTTAAATGAAATCTCAATTTCTACTCATAACCCTATCACCTTGCAATGATTTCCAATTAATTCTTCCACAAGAGACCATGGATATATCTCATATCTATCAGGAGTGGCGAATGCTCAATTTAACATTTACTACCTACAATTACTTTATGTGATACCCAGCCCCTTCTCACTCACACCTTAGAGTTATCCCTGTTATGGATCATATTTAAACAGCGTCTAAGTACCACACTCCATAACCCAGAATCCCTAATAAATGTTTATTGGAGTCTAAGGATTATACTTATACCTACTAATACCATTTGAGACGAAACAAGTGACATTTAGATAAATTCAGCCATCCTGTTATCTCAAGCTGGGTCCCCAATCCTAATGAACTCTTTCACCGAATCTATGTAACTGCCTAGATATACGAATACCTAAAGCTTGTGAGATCAACTCTCTGTTCACAACAGAAGACATTATCACAAACAAGTTTCAACACCATTATGTTAATCTCGAAACATATCAACTTGGGGCAATTTAAGTTTACCGACTTATTAGTTTAGAATCATAAAGTACAGTCTCACTTCATGCTTGGATGAACACTTTACGATTGCTTATATAAACTTGGGGTTTTCTTTTATTTAACTTGTTTAGTTATGATAAAAGTTTAATGCCTTCATATAGTTAAACATACTACATCTCATAAAACAAATGATAAAAGAACAATCCATTTACAATTAGTTTATGTCCTAAAATAATTGTCTATAAACATAAAACCCCAACAATGACTAACAACATATTTTTTCGAACCAACCTCCTCTGTGCCATACTTCCTTTGCAAAGCTTCCCATATCTGTTTGGCAAATTTTTGTTCATTAGAGTAGTAATCATACAAGTCATCTGCCAAATCATTCAAGATGTAGTTCTTGCACAGGAACTCGGTGTCTATCCATTTTTAAGTAGGACGAAGCTCTGCCTTGGTAGCTTCTTCGGGAACAACAGGTTTCTCAGATGTAAGAACAGAAGCAGCTTTTTTATGGTAAGGTAGAACATCATTTTCTGTATCCACCATCGGAAGTGAGCTCCATCGAACCGAAATGGCTTCTTGATTTCAGACAGCCTATTAGATTGTTTGGTAGCCATAACAATAGTGAGTCGTCTTAAAATTGTTGGAACATAAACTGGAACAACATCAAAATTACTGAATAGAATAACGGGGAGAGTCATGGACTAAGTCACTTTTTTAAGGCGTCCGCGGAACTGCCAGAAAGTGCAAGCATATCAATTTTCGATCGCCTCTAGGACAAAACAACTCGCTCGTAATACGAATTCATATTGCACAGTACGAACTGGTCTGTTTACACTCTAATTGCTCAGTTCGAAATTGATTAAGGATGAAAGTGTTTTCTTCCCGTGTACAAAAAACGAAAATTGATATGGTAAAAATAGTGTTGTTGTGCTCTGATTTAGTGGAGAAGAAAGATGGAGTGAAATCAGGGATGTGAGGAACTGATAGACTGGTTCCGAAAGACCAAATCAAAAGAGGCTATAAAGAAATAAGATTTTTAATTAATTAAAAAAATAATTCCAAAATAAATAAAATAATAATAAAAAATATTATTATTATTATTATTTCAATAAAAAACCTGATCTGGCTCGGACGACGGCGACGGCGCACGCGCGTGATGGCCAAGTATCAAGTAGGTCTTCAACCTTTCACAAAAGTGGATACCTCTTGGAACACACCCAAATGTGTGAGGACCTTCTTTTTATAAATATCACCACAATGTGATATTTGGGCTTTTTTCATAAATTCAAATTGGGCCCAGTGGCCTAGCCCAACAAGTATGATAATCTAATTAAATTAGTTAAGGAAAGATATTTTATCTAATTGGAAATCAGAGTCCCTCTCTTTCCGGACTTATGTGTGCCGCCTCCTAGTAAAAATTAGTTTTTTTTTAATTATTAGATAATTGATTGGATTAATTTTTTAATTGGTGAAAAACAAATAACCAAGAATTAAAATAGTTTTACCAAATCGTTGTTACCATAATTCTCTTATTTTCACATTTTAGAAAAATTCTGAAAGTTCTTTGGAGATGAAACCCAATAACCGGGAAAGTAACATATTGTCACAACGCTTCCATTTCTTATACAAGGTAGACGTATATTGAGGCCGTAAATCACCACGAAGAACAAAATCAAGTTTTTCCTTAGCAAAGAGTCCAATCTTAATTGCTCGAAGCCATGATAAGTAAATAGTAGAAGTTAATGAGAGAAATTACAAGTGATAATCCTAGATTATCTTAACTCTAGAGTTCAAGCAAAGCTACATAATCACTTTCCTTTTACTAAAATTATGGACACTTATTAAATAATAGTCGACAATCCGAAAATAGGAAGGTAAGAAATTAGAAACGCATTTATCATGTAACCATATTTTTCAATTTTTCAAATCACTATTTTAGTTGTTTCTCTCTCTGTAAACATTCAATTTCTCTCTCCTAATCCAATAATACTGGGTTTTGCTATTTTCCACCACATATTACTTTCACTACAACAAAAATTGCCTACGGAGGCAGTTTTTTTTTACGTGTAGGGGCGGTTAAAACCGCCCCTACAAAGTCTAGGGGCGGTTTTACCGACCGCCCCAAATCTGTCGCCAAAGGGGACCGGAGCTACAAAATAGCGACGAAAATTATCACCGACGGGGTAGAGAAAATTTAGCAGCGGATATATAGGGGCGGTTTAAACCGCCCCTATTGTGGTGCTGTGGAATACTCCTTTCTCAGCTGAAGGGGCGGTTTTAACCACCCCTATTAGTGATTTTTGCTTTTTTATTATTTATATTATATTTTTTATATTCCAATTGGACACCTAATACTAATTATAGACCAATTATTCAAATTTGTAACATAAAAAAATTTGAATTTTCATACAATGTTAAATTCAACACATTATACCGTCCCCATTTGGACAATTTGCCCTTTGCATAAATTTTTTGCAAAACTGAAAAAAAAAATGAGAGAAAATTTCAAAATTTGGCCTAAATGGATGGCGCGTTCCCTCCGGCCCATGGGTCAGGGGGAATGCGCCATCCGTTCCTATCATGGGTCGGGCGGATGCCGTATCCGCCCACACCATGTGCTGGAGTGAACGCGCCATCTGTTTAGGCCAAATTTCGAAAAATGCAAAATTCTCTAATTTTTAGTAACGAAAAATACTAAATCGTTCATTTTTTTGGTGACGAAAAATGCAAAATTCTCTAATTTTTGTGACGAAAAATGCAAAATCGTCATGAAAAATATATATTATTTTCATGAATTCTTCGATAAAAAAAATGTAAAATTAATGTTTCCGACTCGTAATCATCCATTTTCGAGGTTCGGGTTGTCACACATCAATTATTTTCATAATTTCTATTATTGTTGTTCGGGTTTATGATTTTGGAGAAAGAATTTTCAGTTTTTGATCAAAATTATCAGAATAACAAAAAAAGTCCAGGGGCGGTGATAAGTAATTTGGTTGCAGTATTTAGCACCTCGCTACTTAAATGATCCCAAAAATAAAAGTTTACGAATTAAAGACGGATAAAATACAGCTTTCATTAGCTCTAGAATATCATATTCTTTTTGACATCAATAAAAATCTAAGGTATATAGTTTATAATCTAGTAAACATGAAATCATAATAATTAAACCAGATCTTTATACGTGGTTGCAGTTTTTGACATCGATATTGCTTGGGAAAAAGGCTGGTTACACCTATGGATTGAAGCTGATTCATCATACATGGTCAACCTATTAAAGCAAAGGTCCTCCGAAGTTCCGTGGACTGTCGGGCAACTATGGCGCAAATGCCTGAAGCAATGTTCTGACATGCAAATCATAGCCTCTCACATCTTCAGGGAGGGGAACCGTGCAGCAGATGCGCTCGCTCGATACGGGGTAAATACCTCTGGTATCAAATGGTGGAATTCTTCACCAAATTTTTGTCATTCGTTTATTTTAGGCGACATTTGTAACTTTGTTAATTTTCGTTATTAGCTTTTTGCCTCTTCTTGTACGACTTTTTCATTTATTATATTTTTTGGGATTAGTTGGGATGGTTTTTTCGGGGGTGCCGACCTAGTTGGGATGTCCGAGGACCATCACTGCTTTTTTCCAATTTTTATTCAAAAAAAACCAGATCTTTATTTTCATAGATATTAAACCAGATCTTTAAAATAACATTTTCCTTACTTTACGCGCTTTGCGGTCGTCGTTTTCAAAGTTTAGATCGAAATACTGTACGGGACTCCTTTTCGGTAACCCCAGGTTCTGAAAACGGTTTCAAAAGCTCATAAGGAACAATTCCGGCACCATTTCTGTTCCTCAATTCGGGGTTCGCATTTCTCTCATCGATTATCCCTTCCAATTCAGTCAATCTTCCATTGAACTTCTCAAAAGCAGCTTTAATCAAAGGTTCTTCAGCCCAAGCCGTCTCCATATCCTTCCCCATATACTCTTCATCAGGCGAATGATTCGACAAAACATCTAAAATCGCCATAACTTTCGTCGCCTGAACTTGCGACAGAAATGTCGTCATAAGCACAGCTTCAGGTTTCTCAGTGAAAAATTTCCAATCTGAATCGGTTGGATCTTCGATCGGCATTTTCATTCTGGCAATTGTAGGTCTGTTTGGGAAGTATCCGGCGTATGTATATTGGCCGAAGTTCACTGCTGCGTGGTGACCAGAGGTTACCCATACAATTGTTGTGATTATGTTGATTAAATCGTCAGTTGTATTTAGCTCCGGCCACCATGGTTCGTGTTTTTTGTTGCAGTGGCCGACGGTACGAACTTCTGTCCAGAATGCCTGTAATTCTTCATCAGAGGTAACTTTGGTTGAGTCTGTATAGTAGTGATTTACATAATCAGTGACCCAAGTTTTAAGGGTGTCCCATAAAATAAGTCCGTCGCTAGCATATGGGTAGTCTTCAATTGTTAGCTTTAGACCATGTGGTGCAGTAGGATCTTCAACAGCCATTCCACTACAAAATAAACAAATAGTGTTAATGTTAGCGGACATGATTACACGGTTTACTATGACGGTTCATGTGGTACAAGGCTTTGTTGTTATTGTTGTAAGTGTTGATCGAATATAATTTCGTATACAATTAAAATTGGCTTGAGTGATAAAAGTCTCTAATTGTTTGAGATAAGTTTCAGGTCGGATTCTTAATACATGTAGAAAAATATTGATTGGAACAAGGATCACCTAAATGATTCCTGAACAATCTTGAACGGAGTACCCAAAAAATTTCAGTTAAGCATTCATAAGCGGATTTTGCTCCAAAATGTGGTTCTTAATGAGTATAATTCGTTATTAAGAACCCGGTTAAACATTTTGCCCACTGTGGAGCTTGTTTAACCCGGCTTGAAACCGAAAGACTAGCTTACGGTTTCAATTTGTAAAGAAACCAGAAGCTAGTCTTCCGGTTTCTCTATTTTTTAATTTGCAAAGAAACTGAAATTGCGGTTCGAAGTGACCGTTAAATAACAGTAAACCATTTTAAACTGTAATTTAAACTATTCGAAGCGACAGTTAAACGTTCGATGTGACAGTTAAATGTTCAAATTTCAAAAATCATATTTCAAACTGTAATATGACTATAAAAAAACTGTAAAAACCGTAACTTAAACTGTCAAAATTATAATTTCCAACTCACATTTAAAAGAATAAAACATTTTTAATCGAATTAGACGTTTATTACTAACTAATTTTGCAAGGAGATGTTTAATTAATGAATTTAAAAATAAATAGTTAAAGGTTGAAGTTAAATTAAAAGTTTAAAAAATATAGAGACTTTTTTTTTGTCTCAAGCCCCACAGCGGGCAACATGTTTAAAGGAGCTCTTAACATGAATTATTGTCATTAAGAGTCCCTTTTTGGGGGCAAAATCCATCGTAAGCATTAAAACACGTGCCGTCCAGTCAATAAATCTTGAATCCTTCAATGATGGACTGCTATTTTGATGTAATATATGTAAACATACCGGCTAATAAGATCGTTGGGGAGTGCTTGATGATCAAATCTCCATTCCTTCTCATAGATAACAGCACTCATTTCCAAACAATATTTTCCAGGAGAAAACGAAGACTCAATGATCCCTCCTGCATTGATTAGAGCTAGTCGAGCCAGAGCATTAATCTCCATTGTGTACCGAAAATGAGGATGAAATAGTCGGTAAATGGGATGCATTGCACTAAGTTGTCGATTTGCTGCAATTATGTATGGTTCTGTGCAGGCATGTGTTCTCAACCTGTCAAATTAATCAAAAAGAAACAATAGAATTCGCTTAATTAACGATTTAAACTCTCGATCTCTTAGTCTATAAGGTTAAGCCGATAAGTATGACCCGAAAAAGGTATTCATATGAAGTGGCTGAGTCACAAATTGGACAATGTATCAACAGATGGACAATTTTGTCGCATATTCGGCAACGTAAACACAAATCACTGAAAGGTTATGGATAGAATGAAATGACCGACGAAATTATATATTTAGAAACAGATATTTCCATTGTAAATATTATCTTTTTTGTTGTTTATCCCGGCGTGAAAGGGCCAACAGCCCCTTCATGATCTGACATAATCAGGATCCAAACCTTCGAACACTTGATCTAATTAAGAGACTATGTATGGTGTTAACTACTTATTCAAGCTAAAAATTTAAGTTATTAAGTAAGATGGGTAAAATACACCCGCGGTTGTTGAAGTTTGGGATTTGTTTCCTAAAACCCAATATCTAATTGTGCGTTTACAAATATTTCTAACTTTTATGGTTGACGTGGCACCCATCTGTATATCATGTGGTGCATCTTACGCCATAAAAGAATTTTAAAAATCACATTATTGTCAAATTTAGTGTCTAGTTGGCATATAGTAAACTATTTTATGTGTCGCTCAATGATTTTTATGAAACAAACTCCTAATGTCAATAGTCATCAATACAACACTAAGTAAGACTCGAAAATAGTATTTATCGTCTATGATATATTAAAAGAGTAGTAATTCGTACCAGTGGCTAATAAGTTGGTGATAGCCGGAATCATGTGCAAGGACATGAGCTTTGGCGAGCCTCCATAGCCAAAAACCGGTGGAATGCCACTCAGGCCGGAATGCGTGCTTCCATTGCGGCTTCCCATCCATGGGAGGCCGGACGAGCTCAATAGCTAGTGGTCGGAGCGTGTCCTCCGGGGTTAAGAAGAACACTGCCCGAGATCCATAGAGTGTGGTATTCTCAAGTTGTCTTACTTTGTTCACATATGGTAAAAATAAATCATGGTAGTCCAACATGAACAGCTTCTTCTGTTTCACAGCCTACATGTATGACAATTAGAACATTAATCCCATGTTCGGTTGTTAACTTTTACAATGTGTAAATTTGTGATGTGAACATGTGTTGTTTTAGAATAATTGGAGCCAAAATTGATAAAATTAACCTTTTCTTTTAAGGGAATCCATTTACAAAATTATTCATAATCTTGGTACAGTACTTTTGTCTTTTTTATATTATTAATGTAGGAGAGGTCAACATCTTTTTTTTTTTCACATGTTATTTCTTGCCAGATTTATTAATGTAGGCGAGATCAACATCCATATCAGAAAGAATGTTATGGTACATCCATATCAGAAAGAATATTATGGTACATCCATATAGGATTGGACATAATGTTAATTTTTTATTGGACAATCTCTTGAACACATATTGAGTGGACAATAAATTATGGTACAAAAGAATATAACTATCAACAATTATTTTTCATTCATTTAATAAAACTGTAAATATAGAAATGTTTGATTAATATTGAAAAACATATAGTGACAATTATTTTTGAAGAAAATCAATTAATATAATGATAACTGTAATTAGTAACAATACAAGCAACAGAATCTAAGAAATTTTAAGTATCAATTTGGTTGATAATTGGTAACTTTTATAATGTGTAAATTTGTGATGTAAACATGTATTGTTTTAGATTAATTGGAGACAAAATGATAAATCAATTGATAAAATTAACCTCTTTTTAGAGAACCCAGTTACTAAATTATTCATAATCTTGAAATAGTAGTTTTGTCTTTGGCCTAATACATTACCAGCTCCCTTAACTTGTCCAATAGATTGGTTCTCTAAACTTTGCAAGTGTCTCACCAGTTTCCTAAATTTGCTTATTTCGTATCACTAGCTCCCTAAACTTGTACATAAAAGTAGATTAGCTCCCTGAACTTTGTAAGTCTCTCACCAACCCCCTAAACTTGCCTATTCTGTAACAACTAAATACAAAAACTTATTAAATCTAAATTCTAAAAATAGGTCTTCATCTATTTCAAAGGTAATTTTTTCGCTTCTCCTACCTTTCAACCTGTTATAAGAGTTAGTGTTGCAGGTTTGAGAGATTGAATGTATGAGGATTGAGAATTACTATTATGGTTTTTGTATTTAGTTGTTACAGAATAAGCAAGTTTGGGGAGTTGGTAAAACACTTGCAAGTTCAGGAAGCTAATCTACTTTTATGGACAAATTTAGAGAGCTGGTGTTACGAAATAAGCAAGTTTAGGGAGGTGGCAAGACGCTTGCAAAGTTTAGACAAATTTAGAGAGCTGTTAATATATTAGGTTTGTCTTTTTTAAACAAATTGACATGAAAATATTAATGTAGGATTTATTTGCACATGTTATTTCTTGCCAGATTTATTTGTTATTTTTCGTTATTTCATTAAAAACATTGTCATATAAAAAAATACTATGATCAGAAAGAATATTAATGTGTCAGTTTTTTATTGGACAATCTGTAAATGATTAATGTGTCAACATCTCTTTTTCACATGTTATTTTTGTCATTTGGTTTTACCTCTTCAACAGTCATGAACCCTCCAATCTCTTCCTCAATCATTTTTGTGGTAATTGCTGACTCAGCAGGGCCATACACTTCAGGATCAAGCTCACTCTTCAATGGCCATTCCTGGATATCAATTGATAGCTCATAAATGAATATATTAGCAAGAAAATTAACTAATATTATTAGACGTCTTTGTTTGTAGGAAAATAGTGTGTTTTGAAAATATTGAGTAATAGAAAATTTAATCAAATTCGGGCTATAATTAGTACCGTGATCAACTGTATGCTCAATGGATTTAAACCAGCAAGTGTCTGTCGACCGAATTCTTCATCTCGAAACCAAAAGAATCTGTCTCCTGAAAAGTCAATTAAACTCATACATTGAGATCGAATTAGCTGTACAGATAGCTAGGACTTATGAATTGCAATTGTAGAATGAAGCCCGATTCCCCCAAATCCTTACAGGGTGTTTGTTAGAAGGGATAAAAACAGAGGAATTGGGATAAAAAAAATGAGTTATCTCATATTTGATTTAGAGATAGGTTGGGGAAGTATACGAGTCTTGTCCCTCAAATCATATACCCAAGAAGAGGTGGTATAAGCTCCTGCAATTTTAATAGGATGGAAAAGTTTTATCTTATCCTTCAAATTAATGTTACTTAGTTTAAATAAGATTAAAATAGTAAAATGTATTATTTTATTCTTATCCTTATCCCAACTTTTATCTTTATCCTTGTACCAATAGAATATCAAACGTCTCGTTACTGATTCCAATGGATGGGGGATAAGGAATCCTCAATATATCCAAGTTGAGGGAGAGGGATAGGGTTGGAAGACATTTTGCCTCCGAAACCGAAATAAAGATGAGAGTGTAGGCAGGAGAAGACATTTTGCCTCCAAAACCTAAATGAGGATGGAGACATGGTACTGTCCCTGAAATATAGAAATCCTTACCATGTCCGTCAGTAATATTTGTAGCCATAGTTAACCGTCGCTACATTAGAAACATTTCGTCGGTAAAGAGCCGTTTTTTTTTTAGTGAAAGTAAAGTAGATGTTCATTGTCATGAAATTCAAACACTTGAAGTTTTTTTGAACCACTTGCTCTATTTTATGTTAGGGATTGGAATTTCTCGCCAAGCATGGCATTCGCACGAGACGAGGATGGAAACCAAAAAATCCTAGAAACCTTTAATAGAGGTTCTCAAATCGGTCCCATTAAGTATTTAAGGCAGAATGAGGAATGCATTCCCGTCCCGCCCCCACCCCATTATAATTTATTGCAAATTGATGTAACTAATTCTTACTTTCCATTGTTTCAGGAGTCTCAAAAGACAAGACACTTTCGACCCGGTCACTGAGAGTCTTGATGAGATTGGGCAGCGTATCTTTGACGCCATTTTGGTTAAGAGCAGGCAAGTTTATTCCTTCGTTGAACAAAGAATCAATGGCTGTAAAGTAAGGAAATCCGAGGTTTGAGTCAACAATGCTCATCTCGATTGATGGAACAATTGCGTGCAACACACTGTAAACTGTCTTAGCTCCGAAAGTAAGTTGCTTTACTTCCGAGAATTCTTCATCACGAGGCACGTACACCGTTCCGCTGCTCCTCGACTCTGAGATCGGATCTGTTCAAACAACAAAATTACCTCTTAATCAGTGGTAGTAGCGGAATCAGAGCCAAATATTCCCGGGCTTAAAGAACAGAAGTTTAGTAAGAAACACAAACTTCTTATTAAAAAAAACAGAGACGGATATTTCGTCGTAATTTCGTTGTTAACGTCAAATTTTGTTAGAGACTGGAACAAACAAGATTAGAGACCGAGTTTTTATATGTACTAAAGGATTCATTTCTTCGTAAATATAATTTCCTTTATTTTCACCCATAATGGAATTGCTAACATAATTGTTAAATTAACAAAATTGTTAAATTATCTTCCAAATTTGTTGGAATTTCATCAATTTTAATAAGTCTCGAGGAAAACGTTACCAAATAATTAGTGAGCGGAAAAATCAACTAATATTTACCAATCAACCATTGAATGAAACATATGGTAAGGAAAAGAGTCACCTGTTTCGCTTCTAGGCCTTCCGGTTCGGCAACGCCTAGGATAAGGGAGTTCTTTGCTACCAAGAACCGGTCTTTTGAGGTTTTCGATTGAATCAGGGTTGCCGAGATCATTGTAGACGTCGTAGTCGTATATCCTTTCACCTGCCTTCCGCTCTCCTGCCCCGGTTCCTCTTAATTTTGCAAGCTCGTGCTCCCTTGCCTTCTTCAATCCATCTGGTGTTTCTGATGGCAAATATGACTGTTTCACAATGCTTAATTAGAATGAATATCAATGATTGAACTAGCAATAAAATCCAATTTAATGCTATTTTTAGGTAATTAATTGGATCTGATTAATCAATTCGAGATTATTTAAACTTCAATAAGGTAATTTATATTTGTTGTGATAGTACCACCTATTCCATGCACCACTCAAATTTAGAGACCGGAAAGATCGTTTTAAACATGTGGAGGCGTCATTTTAAATAAGTTCAGGTGATAATAATTACCTTAGTGGTAAAAAAGAGGCGTTTTTGCTTGTTTTTGGATTGAACCCAAGAATTACAAACAAATTTGAGAGTGCCAATAGGGAAACCATCAAGTTCTATACTTTTGATGAACATCTCACGATGGTGCTCATTTTCAACATAAATCGCTCCTACATCCCCGAAACCAGATGCAACAACCAAATCTGCTTCGTACATTACCTCCGCTCCTTCCTCGTCTTTTTTGTGTGCGTACCCTGATACTTTCGGCTTTTCCAATCCTGTCTCTTCAAGGAAGAAAAAAAATACATTAAACCGATTAATCAGTTCGGGTTAGGAAGTAACTAATTAAATAAGTTCGGTCTAAGACAGAACGGAACTACAGGATCTGTCGATGACCCCCCACTGTAAGAGAAAATAACTAGAATTTAGATTTACCAACAGACAATTCTGTCGCTATATATATTGTAATTTTACCTTTAGACAATTTCGGTAGTACAAATAGAAACAACAACGGAATGTCTGTATTAATCCCAACAAATTTGTGTTTTCTTACTAAACTTTTCCACTGAATCCCTATTTTTTTGTTTTGGTTCTGCCACTAGTCTATTTCATTTCTAATGTTGTCTAATTGTTTAGAAAAGTCAATTATTCCCTTATATTTTAAAAGAATTCATTTACTCTCTAAGTTTTCTTAGCGTGATCTATTAACCTTCTCCAAATCCATATGACAAAGAAAATATTTTTAAATGACACTACAAGAAAAAGAGGTATTAGTAAGCAAAATTTAGTAAATGTATAAAATACACTTATTAAAAAGTATATCCTTCATAAGGCTAAATTCTATTACTATATTATTAATAAGCAAAATATTTTTTTGTTAAATTTCACTAAAAATTCCCCTTATTAATTCACTCTAAATTAAAATATTTTAATTTTATTTTCTTAATAAAATTTTAAACCTTTTAATAATTGTGTTAAAAGAAGGTAAATACTTATTAATTGTAATAGTAACAAATAAACCCCTTATTAAAGCATTTAATAGGAAAGTAAAATTTCTTAAGTTTAATAATATGCGAACTCATTTCCGTTATTAAAAATAATTTAGGAGGCAATGTTCAACAAGGGGTCCACAATAGGCTTTTTTTAGTTATTAAAAGTTTTTACTAAGGGCATTTGGACTTTTAATAACAAATTATGTCATTACTAAAAGTTTTTTTTTTTTGTAGTGTAGGTTCATGAGACTAA
Organism: Euphorbia lathyris; assembly: GCF_963576675.1. Taxonomy (NCBI): domain Eukaryota; kingdom Viridiplantae; phylum Streptophyta; class Magnoliopsida; order Malpighiales; family Euphorbiaceae; genus Euphorbia; species Euphorbia lathyris. The sequence goes on along the minus strand of NC_088910.1, from coordinate 13,501,683 downwards.
TAAATCACTATATACAAGTTCGGGAGTATTAGATCACTTTATAAAAGTTTAAAGACCCAATAGGTGATTTTAACCAAATTCGAGTAAATACGAAATTTTCAAAATATAAAGGACAATTTACTTTTCTAAATAAAAGAGGCTAGAATTGTATTTAGCAACTAGTAGATCATATTATAATTAATAAATAATATTTGATTATTGGTTATTTGAGGGAAATTATGATCTAAACATGCTAATAATAAAATTTATCCATTTTTTTTAATTAATAAAAGACTGAATAGTATAGTAGTGAAAACTCAGCAATTACAAATTATGGAAAATCTTATACTATAAGAGAAAATCTGTCATATACTAGATTTTGATGATATAAAATCTTTGAGTAATAGAAATATAAGTGAAAATTGGATGAATGGACTATAAAAACCTCATAATATAATTTTTTTTAAAAAAATAATAGAACTGACTAGTACAATATATAAAATTCAAATTAAAAATAATGTGTATTTTGCATAAAACCATTTCATAAAAGGTTAAGAACGTATTGGTATCAAAATCCGAGCTAAAAACTCAAATTATTTACATGATATTAAACATAACCTTTCGAATGAAAACCCAATTTGAAACAATTAAAATAATGTGTATTTTGCGCTAAAACCATTTGACCTAAAAGGTTAAGAACGTTTTGGTATCGAAATCCAAGCTAAAAACTCAAATTATTTACATGGTATTAAATATAACCTTTAGAATGAAAACCCAATTTGAAACAATTAAAATAACGTGTATTTTGCGATAAACCCATTTGACCTAAAAGGTTAAGAACGCACTGGGATCTAGATCCGAGCTAACGAGCTCAAGCAAGAGGGACTTGCCGAGCAAGTCAGTGATATCATCAAGACCATGTTGAATCCCCATGCTAGACAATAACCCTCCAACTGTTCTATTCACAGTAACTAAAGCTTTCACTTTAGTTGACTGCTTTACATCTAAGTTTGCTGTAGCTTTGATTTTTCCAGCTTTATTTCCGGCCCGGATGGCCTTTGTTTTGGCCGGAAATAATGACGAGGACTTGGGAAAGACAGAGAGATGGCTATTTCCATGGATAAAAGGTTTTGGTAACAGAAAGAGAGGTGTTAAGGTTTGAGAATGTTGATGAATTTGTGGCCTCAACATGATTAATTTGGACAAGAATTGTTTAATTTGTGGAAATTAATGTTTACTTGAGAGAGAGATGAAGAAGATGTAGATACTAGGTTTATTAACTATGTGTTTATATAGAAGTTTGAAGAGGATAAGATGTGAGCACTTGGAACACATGTTGAATATTTAATATACATAATTAAAATGAGGGTTATAGTTAGTGTGACTGAGTTCTATTTGTCTCATGTCAATTATTGAGTTAGGGATTTGTGAATTTTTTAGAATTGTATATAATGAGAGTTAGGGTTTGTGAATTTTTAGAATTGTATATAATGAGAGCTAGGCAATCAGAGCAGCATTGTTATATGGTACGGAGTGTTGGGCAGTGAAATGCTGTCACATTCATATGATATCGGTGGCGGAAATGCGTATGTTGAGATGGATGTTTGGTCATACAAGAAAGGATTGGGTGAGTAATGAAATAATTAGGACAAAAGTAGGAGTTATATCTATTGAGAATAAAATGAGGGAAAACCGCCTAAGGTGGTTTGGCCATGTAAGACGAATAGCGCTTGATGCGCCGGTTGGGAGGGCTGAAGAGAGACAAAGAGATGTAGTGGTGAGGGGTAGGGGAAGACCTAAGAAAACTTGGAAAAGGGTGATCGAGAGTGATATGAGTTTATTAGGGATTGAGCAGAATATGGTAGTGGATAGGACAAAGTGGAGGGAGAGAAGTTGTGTCGCTGACATAACTTATTGCACGGCTTTATATGATGGTTCATGTTACCCGACCCCGAATCATTTCGGGACTAAGGCTTTGTTTTTGTTGTTGTTGTATATAATGAGAGCTAGGGATTTGTGAATTTTTAGAATTGTATATAATGAGAGTTAGGTCAATGATATACTTCGGTTCGGTGCTATAAAAAAAGCAATAGTCCAATCTGGTTTTGAATCATTATATTTGAATATTAATCTCCAATTTTATTATTAAATCACGGAAAATGTGAAATCTTTTTTTCTTAATGAACTAATATGCAATTGGTCCAGAATAAGGAACAAAATATCTGTGTTTTATAATAATGTCTGAAATTGACTCCACTTGCCAACGCTATGGGTAAAATTGATCTTGGCTGCTATTGTTATGGGTAAATTGCATCATTTTAGACGTTAGCAGTAAAATTGCTACTGACTATAAACGCTTGAGGTATTTTTGCACCTCATCCCTAGTGATTATACAAAACTCTAGTAAAATGTTGGAAAAAGTAAAAATAAAAAATATTTGTGATTTTCCCTACTTGCAAACGTATGCATGTGATTTAAAAGTTTGCAAATACATATGGTTCTGATACTATTAATAAAACATGAGATTTTACATTATACCGTTCAATTCTGATAATGTGTATAATTGATAGGGCTGTAATCAAGCCGAGCCGAGCCGAGCTTTAGCCTGTTCAAGCTCGGCTCGCTGTAAAATTAACGAGCTCGAGTCCGAGCCGAGCTTGCTATAAAATTAACGAGCCGAGCCCGAGCCGAGCTTTGGCTTGCTCAACGAGCTTGAGCCGAGCTTCGAGCTTGTTTCGAGCCTAAAATCCTCTTTTGGACTTGGTTCATTAAGAAAATTATCTAACCATGAACTGTTTGTGAGTAAATTGTTAATTATATTTATGGAGTTTGCTCGTAAATAACTCTTTAATTGTGTACATAAACAAGCTCACAAACAAAGTTCATGAATAAATAAACAAGATGCTTACAAATACTTCGTCTATTACTCATTTATTATGTTTCATCTAATAGCAAATGAAATAATATTAAGTTTAGATATTTGTGAACTAACACAAAACTATATAGTTTTCTACAAAACTAAATTTGTTCATAAATGTTCTAATCGAGCCTGCTCGCGAGCTTTCGAGCCGAGCTTTGGCCTGCTCAAGCTTGGCTCGTTTACGAACAGAGCCAGTCAATCGTGTTCACGAGCGGCTCGTTTACAAATCGAGCCGAGTCGAGCCGAACTTTTATCGAGCCGATCACCGAGCTGCTCATGAGCGGCTCTGTTCATTTACAGCCCTAATAATTGACAACATTTGTCATTAATTATCATTAGAAATTAACAATATAATTAAAAAAATTGTGTTGTTTCTTAAAAAAAAAAATTGTCTTTTGTTAAAAAGCATAACATAAATTTTTATTTTTAAAATTTTAAACTACAAACCTATTATTTGTCACATTCAAACCACATGTTTTTTTTTTCCTAAAACGTTTAGGCGACAAACACATTCGAATTTTATGTGCTAGTTTTGTTTCTTGGCAAATTCATGAAAAAGTCATTGTCTAGTTGTCACAAATTATCACATGCTGATTGTGACAACAGTTAGATAATTTAAAGAGTAAATAATTTATTAGTGTCTATTTTTTACGTAACACACTGTTTAGTCTTTCTATTTTGAAAAATATTTTATAAGATCTCTTTCTTTTATCAATATTAATCATTTGGCCCTTTCATCTATTTTTTTTAGATTTTTAACCAAACATATCTTAGTTTTCAGAATAGCCATAGTATTATACAAGATGACCATGTTATTATATTATTTTCCAACTATCTGTTTATCTCAAATATAACGGGTAAAAATATAAAAATAAATAGGAAGAAGGATCAAAATGTTGATATTGACAAAAGATAGGGACCTTGTAATGTGTTTTTCAAAATAGGGAACTAAACCGTGTGTTAGATAAAAAAAAAGGAACTCATACATTATTTACCCAAAATTAAATGCATTTATTGTCAGAAATAAAATCAGTAAGTTTGATAAAGTTGTGGAGACCATAAAAATCAAATGACAAATCACTAATAATTAATAATTAAAAAAGTTGTAATTTAGCTAATTATAGTTTTATTGCACCAATGCCTCATTATATTAAAATGTGTTTTCAAACTTTGTCCTATTTTCGGTATTTTAAGTTTATATATAGGTTTGTATTGAGACGAATCTTCTTGATATTCTTTTTCCATGTTTGTATTAGTGAAGGATTCAGGATTCACTGACAGTAGGTGTTTGCAGTGATCTTTTCTGATTTATGGATATTAAATTATTATTTTTTGGGTGTTATTATATAAAAAAAAATTAAAGCCTCGTCCACAGTATTTATGAAAACTTTGGCGCTTCAGTTGACGCGAAGCGTGGGCTCGTTGTTCGTAAAGGGGAAAGAGTACCATACGAGGAGAATCAAGTTCAGGGCACCGATCACTTGGAGCGTGGGAGCGATGAGCAAAGGAGAGGGAGAAGGCCAACTGTAGACGAGGAAGACCAGGGAAGCCATTCCATGGAGCACCAGCAGGTGACGCGGAGCGTGGGTTAGAACACGGAGCATGAAGCCCTTTAAAGAAGACTTCTTCGCCAAGTCCTGGTTGGAGAGACAAGGACTGGACTTTACTAAATTATTGTTCTGCCATTAGCTATTATTTACCTTACTGCCACCTAATGTTTTAATCTCTATCTTACCCCTAGAATTATTTCTTAGCTTGTAACCCTAGTGTGAGTTTATTAGTCTTGATCCTTTAATTTAAAGAGGGTATAAAAACCTCTTGTTTTGTATTGAAGAACAACTTTTTATGAATATCAAACTTTTGAGAGTTTGGATTTATCCAATATTTATTCATCATTCAAGTTTAACTTGAGAAGATTGTAATTTTTGTCGATTTACGAGGAAAACCGTCATATCGACTTAATCTACATCACACAATCTATTTGTCATAAAATATGTAATTAACCTTACTATCAATGGGTTTCTTTTACATTCCATGAAATCTGTTGCCAAATCTATTTTTTTTTTTGTTATTTTCTTCTAAGTTAGGGGTCGAAAGACCTCCGTGATCCTCTGTCATTCCTCTCTTAAGTTTAATGCTTCACTTAGTCTAATTTTTTCTTTAAGAAAAAATTTAAGTAAGAACATACCTATTCAATTTTATAGTTAGGTTAAACTACAAACTTTGATGAACAAGTCTACAGGGACAAATATAAAGAGGGCAAGAGGAGGCTCTTGAACACTTATTGGTCTAGTGATGAATGCAGAATTCACTGACGATGTGTATTTGCTGTGGTTTCTCTTAATTTATAAGTGCTAAATTAATATTATTTCAGTGGTTTTACATGAATAAAATTAAAACATCGTACACAGTTTTCATTAAATTTTCGGTGTTTTTCAGGCACCATTAAATGCTTGAGCCCTCGTAATTCATTCCATGCGATGGTCAGTAGAAAATCTAGAAAAACTTCATAAAAGTTAGGCAGGAGGCTTTAATTTTTTTTATTTACAAAATAACAAAGTACTTTTTTGTTTGTCTTTTACATTTTTAGTCTTATTTTTTTTTCTTTCTTCAGATCTATTATAATGTCGTTAGATTTTGTTATGAAATTTTTAAGAAAGAAAAAATTGAATGGATAGCAAAAATTGTATGATAAATAATAAAATTACAAAGAAAAGTTAGGAATGATCTACTGCCTGTCTCTATTACATATACCCATATTCTAACGTTTGAAAGTACAAACTATCTTTCATGGATACCTTAATGATCTAGTGGCTGCAGGGCCGTTTCTGACCTTTTAGAGGCCCGGGGCGAGATGATAAATTTGGCCCCCCATATATACATTTTACTTTTTTTTTTAGCTGGAAGCTGAATGATTTTTTTATTACAAGGAATAAGCTACTAATTTAGTCATATGGTTACTAGGAGAGAGCAATTAGCATTCATACACAAAATAGTGTCATTTTAAGCCTAACGTTTATCAATTGGTACATTTTCAAGCTTAATTGACGAAAATGAGGTCTTTTATGTGTAATTTCTTGTTCTATCCTCACTCCAACATCCACCGTTCTAGTCACTCAATATGGAAATAACTCATTTTTAATGTTAATGGAAAAAACTCATTTTTAATCAACTAGGTTTGAAATTGTACAAACTCATAAACATTATGTTTAAGATTGCAACATTTTCTATATGGAGACTAAATTAGTTAGTGGTGCAGTAGTAATAAGTATACTAACTAGAATTATTTGTGTAAAATAATAACAAGTATATGTGTCATGTAAAATTGCAAGAAGTAAATAAGTATATTATTTTTCATATATATATATATATATATTGACATTTAATTTGTTTTTTTTTAATGGATTGACATTTAAATTTAAGAAAAAAATTGAAATTGGATAATAATAATAATAATAATAATAATAATAATAATAATAATAATAATAATAATAATGAGAAAAAAATTAAATGGTTATTTTTTTATTCAAAATATAAATTGATAATTTAGATTTAAGGAAACATGGAAATCATAGTAACAATATATTTGAAAGTAATTAAAAAATAGAAAGGAGAGGGTTTGAACCCTCAACCTCAAGTTAAAATGAAATCATTAGGAAACTCCTCCTACCAACTGAACCAATTAATTCTAATGTTACATATTCATCTCTGTATTTATATACACTATAAAAATATTTTAAAATACACTATAAAAATATTTTTTTGGGCCCCTTATCGTTATGGGCCCTGGGCGGGCGCCCCTCATTTTATAGCCCAGAGGGCCGGCCCTGAGTGGCTGTCTTTATTTTTCATAGATGATTATCATCACATGTTTTCTTAAATGTCTACAAAAAAAAATCCATATATTGAAGGGTTAATTAATTATAATAACATATGTTCTTGATTAATAATAGGGATAATAGTCAAATTTAACTCTAACATTTTGGAAGAAGTGCAGATTTAAATTTACTGTATAAAATGATACAAAAAATTTAGTCATACGTTACCGGAAATTTAAAAAGAATAGTTTGATTGTTATAACCGTGACTTTGGACCATCCAAGTATAAATTATGTGTAAGATATTTAGTATGTTATTAGTATAATTATAAAAAAAAACGTGTTATAATACTAACAACTTATCACAATAAAATGTCTATAATATTTATTGTATTAATAATATATTTACAAATAGATAGCGAAAATGTAACTTAAGAACAAAACCAAAATGTAAGAAACTATTTCAGTTTATCAATAAATTTATGGGATAAGGTACCAAAATAGACCTAAGGTTTTTAGGAAAGCGCCAATTTAGGCTCTACGTTCAAAATAGCACCAATATAGGTCTAACGTTTACAACATAACATCAATTTAGGCTTAACGTTTACAATATAGTATCAATTTAAGAATTACTAACAGAACGTGACATGTCATCCGTTAAGTCTGCCAACTCAGCGTCACGTCACATAAGGTACCAAAATAGGCCTAAGGTGTCAGAGATTAATATAAAATATATGATTGGACCTTATCAGTTTGAGCTTTTAGTTAAATCGGTCTCATGACATGGTATCGGAACCTCTAGGACCAAACAATCGAGGGTTCGATTCCTAACAACCTCATTAATGTGTAGAATTAAAAACATATGGCGGGATAGACTTGTGTTGTGCACGCTGCAAGCCCAAGCAGCATTTGCATACAAAATATATGACCATACTGGCACACAAATATCAATTGTCAACTGACAACTCATCCAAAATGTTACCATACGGCCACACAAGATTCAAAGTGCCTAATATTCGTTCCTTAATTTGTACAATGCTAGAAAAATAAAATTATCTTTTTGACACAAGCTTAAATTATTGTAAACGTTAAGCCTATATTGATACCATTTTGAACCTGAAATCTAAATTGGTACTTCTTTAATAGATACCTTATCGATCCAATACAATAATTAAATGACAGTGAAACCATAACATTGTGCTAAAATTTATATTGAGAAAGAGAGTGGAGGGTTCATGACTGTTGAAGAGGTACACAAAATGACAAAAATAACATTATCATTTACAAATTGTCCAATAAAAGTTTGACACATTAATATTCTTTCTTTCTGATCATAGTATCTTTTTTATAATGTTTTTAATGAAATAACAAGAAATAACATGTGCAAAAGAGATGTTGACCTCTCCAACATTAATAATTTCATGTCAATTTGTTAAAAAGACAAAACTACTGTTTAAAGATTATGAATAAAATAATTCCATAAAAACAACACATGTTAATTCTATCCATTTTGGTTCCAATTAATCTAAAACAACACATGTTTACATCACAAATTACACATTGTAAAAGTTACCAATTATTTACTAACTTGTATTAAAACTAGTTTGATGAAAAATGTCAAGTTATGGACCAAATTGATACTTCAAATTTCTTAGATTCAGTTGTTCGTGTTGTTACTAATTAGGTGTTTATTGTTGTTGCTAATTACAGATAATTGATTTTCTTCACAAAAATAATTGTTTTCAATATTAAGTAAGCACTTCTATATTTACTGTTTTATTTCAAACAGTAAATATGCTGTGTTTAGTTATAATTGAAAAATAATTATTGATAGTTATATTCTAAAGAAAACCAATGTTATCAAACTCGGATCGGACCGGCCGATCGGATCGGTCTAACTAAAAACCGATGAAAGGTCCGGTCCGAGCTGCACTAGTCTGTTGGATCTCCAACAAACCGGTGGGAATCAGGATTAGACCGGTGTCCGGAGGTCAGACCAGGAACCGGTGCAACCCCGGTTTTTTGGCAGTTTATTAAAAAAAAAATTAACTTAAAAATTCCAGTTAATAACTGCTCCTATGCAACAATATTTATTATTGATGCAGTCAGCAGTTTTCACTGTCCACTTGTTATTAATTTGAGGGATTACTTTAGTTAACTGGGATAATTGGTTTTATGTCAAATTTCTTTTTAAAGGTTATTATATATTATTCCCACTATAGCCTCAAACTTTCCTCATATATTATTCCCATCTGTAGCCTAATTCGACTTTTTTTTTTTTAATACAACCCTTTCAACATTATTATATATTAATGTTTACAAGCCATGCCATGTTAATATATATTTACAAAAATAATATATAATTAATATATAATTTATAAAATTAATTTCAAATTAATTTTATTTATATATTTAATATATAAATATTATTTATTTATTTATTATATCATCTGGTTTCTGACATTTTTCTCTTCGCAGACTTCACGTAATCCGTTTTCGCGAAGTCAAATCGTCACATTTAAGGCTCTTTCTCCTCGCAGACCTTCGCGAAACCAGATTACGCTAAGTGAGTTTCTGGAAAAAACACAGAGAAAACAGTAGATACTTATATTTTTTCCGCCTTTCAGCATTAAAATCGTCAATAACCATATGATAAACTGGAAAAACGATGAAAATAACGTAGAATAACGATTGCTTCGATCCGCACAAGAAGAAAGAAACCAATAGACGAGCAGAAACAAGAAGAGGAAGAACCATTGCGTCGTTTTCTAGCAATAGGAAGATGAAAAATCAAGAGATGAAGAGAGGAAGAAGAGAAAGACATGGTGATGTAGAGAAATGGTGCAAATTTCACGAAATATAAAGGAAGAGAGATCAAAAGTCTGGGAATCATCTGGGGAAGAGCAACCGTTCGTGTAACCAAAAAGGGGAAACGTTAAGGGTATTTTGGGAAGTCACACAAACATAGTCTAGATATGTAGTATGTTGAATAAATGAGTTAAATATGTAAATGATCTCCCATTTGACCCAATTTTGTAATTTTCCCACTATTTAATCATGGTAGTGGTCTGAAAGGTGTTTTCGCCTCCAAGTCATAAACGGAGTCTAGCGAGTCATAATGTCTACCCAAATTAGATAGATATCTTAGACGGAAAGATTGATAACCTACTGGTAATCTCAAGTGGTCCACGTTGTTTGATATCAAATCCATCATGAGGCATGACATTATCATCCTAATATAGTTCTCAGACATTTCTTCATCCCTAAATTAATTTATAAGTTTGAAGGAGCAATAACTCTGATTGTCTCATTTATGTATGGTCACACACTTTTCAACTTCACTAATTAAGTTACTAGTGATACATCATCTCTGTTAGAAGGGTAGCATCCCTCACTTCACTTATTGTATATTCCCTTGTGAAATTTCTCCATAGCTTAGCATTATAGACTTGGTTTTCCACATAGAGACATAATAATTAGTTCTGCAGTTGATCTTGTTTATATATTTACATAAAAATAGCAGCTAGTGAGGACCTTAAAATCGAAACGTGCAAGAATTAAAGTTTTCTATAACCACGTGAAACCACATTTTTTTATTTTTTAAAATAACAATTTTCGAAGCTTTTTCTAAAACGTCAATTTCTCTCTTATAACCAAACAACACATAGATAACATTGCTACAAAAAGATAAAGAACTAAATCTGGTTAGAATATCATAAATTCTTAAAGTGTTCTATTTTGAGATCATGATCAATATATCATTTTGATTTATTAATTGAAATTTAGTGGTTATATTATTAGAAAGTATATAATTGAGTGACTTTTTTTTATTAAGTTTTGAAGTTTAATAGCCACAGTGTGAAAATCGGTAACTTAACCTCCACCCCCTAAATCCTCTTATCCATATATGAAATACTGTGATTATAAGGCATGATATATATGAATTAGGACAAAATTTTCTCTACTAATTTTATTTTGTCGGTAAAAATATAGACAAATATTGTTATTGTCATGAAAGAATAATATTAGATGATTTTAAACAATAAAAATAAATTTAATCTTATCTGATAATTTTTGTACAACCTTAATTCATTCTAGCTATCAAACAAATTCTAGATTGGTCCCAAACCAACAAGTTTGGTCCCAGGACACTATTGATAAAGTTTTCTAGGAACACTTCCCTTATTGAAACCTAGTTTAGAAGGGCAATGTCAAATTAATACTCCTATTATGCTATGCTATGTAATTTGGATTTGACAAAAAAATTCAGGATGACAAGTAGAGTTTTATTTTGTTTGCAGCTTCTTTTATAGTGAGAACAAACTACAAGAAAAACACTAGTTAAGGACCGAATGTTCAATCGTAATTCAGTCCCTAAACATAGTTACTGACTGAATTTCATGAGTTAACGACGGAATTCATTCAGTCAGTAAATCGCTGTCCTATTAAAAGCATTACAAGTAGTGTCATTCCCATGTAGATTAAGAACACCTTAGAATCATGCTCACTTTTCCAGTGTCCTTTTACTCTTGAAGTCGCCGGACTGATTTTATTGAGAAAAAATTCAAAGTTGAATGTTAGGAATTCAAAGTTCGAAATACAAACCCTAAACACTAATTAGATTCTCCCTCTTCAAGTTCTCTCCCTACTCAATCATCCACAGTAGTACTGTAACACCCTGGTCCAATACCATCTAGATTTTGTCCGCTCTGGCCCAAATCCAACACCTTGGGCCTCACGGCTTTAAAATGCGTCTGCATGTATTGGATTCACATCTTACTAATAAGCCCCAATCACTTCCTCTCCACTTCCGATGTGGGATTCAGTTCATTCCTATCGCCATCGCCATCCCTTAGGGCCGCTCCTTGCTCAGGCCTTCTACCCCGGCGCCACCCTCTCCGGACCGGGTTGTTACAGGCCCACCAACTTCTGCCTGGTTCGTCCCCGAACCACACATCGTACGTGGAGAGTCAGCTCTGATACCAATTGTAATACCCTGGTCCAATACCATGTAGATATTGTCCGCTCTGGCCCAAATCCAACACCTTGGGCCTCACGGCTTTAAAATGCGTCTGCATGTATTGGATTCACATCTTACTAATAATCCCCAATCACTTCCTCTCCACTTCCGATGTGAGATTCAGTTCATTCCTGCCCCCATCGCCATCCCTTAGGGCCGCTCCTTGCTCAGGTCTTCTACCCCGGCGCCACCCTCTCCGGACCGGATCGTTACAAGTACTAACAACTATTGTACATACCCAATTTCACCCTCAACAAGTCATATACGATTTGTGAGTTTATCTTCTTTGGTCACCAATATCAGCTACTATTCTTAGAGCTTAGCCATTACAAGTGGTTGTTTTTTATTTTTCTTTTGGAGTATGTTATATGAATTTCATTTCTTTTAATCTTCTTTTTGGTACTTATTTTATGCATGTATGAAGAATTTGGTTAAGGCCCGTAAAAGCTGAACTCGGCCAAAGCTCGGACAAGACTTAGCTCAAGATATTACCGAGCCAATATTCAAGTTAGAGTTTTATACTATTATTCCAATTGTTTATAGCACTTTTATTGTTATAGGAAAAAGATATGAACCAATCTATTACTCCTCATCAACCGTTTTTGTGGTTACATACACATGAATGAATGTGATGGAATTGCATTTGTTAATGATGGCTTCAGGTATACTTAGGTAAAATTATTTGCATTTAGTGTATTATAACACATGCTTTTTAATGTGATATGCTAATTAATTTAAATTTTTTTAATAATAAATATACGCACAATTTGAGCACCTTATACAAAGTACTTTGATGTTTGGGACAGTTGCACAAGCTTTTGATGCCTTAGAAGCGTTCTACAGGGCGACCGGAGAGCTTACTAGGGGGAGAAGGAATTTTTGGGCTTGGTATCTGATTCCCAATTTTATGGTGATTAGCTACCTTCAAATGCAACACGGATCTCATCTTCAGGTGTTGGCAAGGCATCTACCTCGAATTCTAGTGCTGATAACCCCATGATTTAGAGCATGCAGGAGCAGCTTAATAGCTTTAATAGGATCTGTTTTATAGAGAATTTAGATCGGGCAGAGGGACAAAAGATGGAGCAGCCAAGTTATGATGATGGCATCGATTTGATTGTTGGTCCTAATGATATTATAGATCGTAGGGAGCCATTGCCAGATTTATAGACGCCGATAGGTCCATTATTGAGGCAAATCCAACATTCTATCACTCGACTCCGGGATAATGTACAGAGGATATATACCATGTTATGGGCTTAGGTTCATCTAGGTCTTAGATTATTATGATATTATTATAGTTGGCTTAGTTTAATTTTTTTTTTGAAGCTTATAAAGTTTTTTAAGGTTCGTCTAGACCTTACATTATCAATGATATCGGCATATATCACTGATAACATGTATTGAAAAAAAGCACGAATGGAAGAAAGGGTGTTATTTGTTGATCCATGTACCACTCTTGCTCTTGGAACTAAGAAAACTTCAACGGACCGCTAGAAGGAGTTGATGGATCGGTTCAAACAGGGTGGTGCTAATTCTTTATTCCTTATTCCTTACAACTCAGGGTAACTATGAATCCTTTGTACTGTGTGTTTATCAGTTGATTATCAGATATTGATACAGCTGAAATGACTATTGTTTGCAGATCACATTGGACTCTGACTGTTGTTGACATTGAGAAGAAAAAATCATATTGGTTAGATCCATTGAAAAGGAGATTGCCAAATTCCACAGAATGGACGGATATTGTCAGCCAGTAAGTTACAAAATGCCTCTAATGTGTACGCATTCAAATAGTTACTCACATACGCACACATGTTGTTACACTTGTTGCAGTGCGATGAAGTTCTACTATGCTCAGAAAGACACAAGAAAGGTGACGAAGACCAAGCTGAAGATGACACCGCTTCTAGTGAGTTTTACAGTTACACAAGCAAGTGTATATTGTCTTTTTTGGGGTCTAACCATTATATTCTGTGCCACAGGGGATACCTGAGCAACGAGATGATAAAACATGTGGTTTTTGGGTAATGCTGTACATGCGAGAGATCGTCATTGATAAGGAATTAAACTTTGTTGCAAAGATACCTTAATTTATTACTATAATATTATGTTCAGATATATGCAGTTGTTATCAGTTATATTTGACCTAGTTTAATTTTTTAAAAAAAATAAGCTTATGGCATTTTAAGGTTCATCTAGGACTTACATTATTATAATATCGGCATATTTAACTTAGTTTTTGTTATTACAAACTCTAGATGTAGATTAGGTAGTCTAATTTGTAATTTTGTTAGGTAATTAAATCTACTTACGTACTTTAGTATTTTTAAAACTAATTTTACTTACTTAATTTGATATAATTTAATTTTAGTAATAATAAAATTAATATATTACCAATAATAAAATATAATTATAAATATATATACATTTTGATTCGAGTAGGAAGACGAAACACAAAAACGAATGCAGCTTAGTACAGAAAAAGGTGTCCCTAATTTATCATTGGAAATTACAAAAAAAAAAATGCCAGCAGAATTTCGTTACTAATGAGATTTTTTTGTTCATTTCTGTCTGTATTAAACATCTTTGTTTACATTGCTGAACTTCCGTCTGTAATGAGTCGTAAATATTGGTCGGTTAATTAGCAATGCTGTTTTGTGACTACTAAAGTTGGTCGCAAAGTTTGCAACTCAATTGGAGAAATGGTCACTACACTCTTACCAACCAGCTTGTAGTGACCGAATGAATTCGGTTGTAACTCATGAAATCTGATCAATATACATGTTTAGAGACCGAAATGCGACCGAAAACTTTTGTTTAATTGTCTGCTCCGGAACATAACATTTGAGTAAATAGAATTCAACTAAATCAAATTGGACATAAGGAATTTTCAAACATGGTAATGAAAATTCAAAAGGAATTTCTCAAGATAATATAATCTCGACTCATTTCATAACCCGGTAAGCTATAAAAATGTAGATAATTTTTTTCCTAAATTATATTCGAATTTGGCATGGATAATTATTCTTTCGGCGATTGGTGTTTATTGTTGGAGGAATCTCTTGAACCAACGGGCAGAAAGCTTGGGAAGTCTTTTCAATCCATTTTTATAATCCACATAATTAATGCCAAAACGCACCGAATAACCTGAAAGCCATTCAAAGTTATCCAATAATGACCAAGCAAAATATCCCTTCACATTTGCACCATCCCTATTCCAAACAATAAAACAAAAGTTAAATAATAACTCAATTTTATATGAATTTTGGTAAAAAAATAATATATAAATAATGTATTTATATATTATTATCGAGGCTTTACGGGAGACTAAACTATACATAATTACAGGACAAATGCATTGAGATCGAATCCATGAGTCACATTAAAATAATTTGTTTTCTACAAGAAAATAGATTATTGTACGGTTTAATAAATAAAAAACATGATAGAACGTTTCATAACGGATATTCATATCTAATTAGGAGTGTTACTTTTATACATAATCTAATTAGATACATTATATTTCTAATTCAAACATATCATATATAAACAATATGTAATTGTTATTGCTATCGAACTACTTATGTCTCTTTTATTTTGCACGTTTAAGACGGGATCAAAATTTTGTAATACTCAATTCACGATAAATTTATTTCCATACTTCATTGTATAATAATAATAATAATAATAACTTACTCGATTGTTTTCTTCAGAAAGAAAAGATGGCGGTAGTAATAATCAACTCTCATATTATCCGTCAGTTGTTCCTCCAAAGTTAGCGTAGCATTATTGTACTCGTCAATACCTGAATAAATAACATATAAATATGTTATTAATTAGAAAGATATGTTCATAGGTCATGGCCTGTTCAGCTTATCTGAACCCATCTATCATGGGTTGAGTTTGGACATATTTATGTGACGCTTTGTTCGCCTATATTTTTTTGTACTAAGATTTTATTTATTTATTATTATTTTAAATAATTTTTTATTTAAAATTATACTAATATTGTATTCATTTGATTTGTTGAATTAATTAACTAAATTTTAGTTTTGTTGCATTTATGTTGTTTATAACTATAGTTTAAATTTTATATATATATATATATATATATATATATATATATATATATATTAGTTGAGCAGACCAAATTGGACTTGAGAATTAGTTCTCTTAGCAGATGACCTAGCACAACCCAAGCCCGATGCAAATTTATTGTGAACTGGACTGATTTAGCTAATGCATTTTAGTTTAAAACCTGATAAGAAATGGCTCGGCCAGATCCGAACCGATCCAGCCCATAAAAAGACCTACCTTTTAGGATAGTGTCTAGGACATGGAAGTGCAATTACCCTAGTGCACCACGAGCCTCTACCTCTAATAATAGCAACCAAAATGCAGAGCAAAGAAAGAGGGTTACAGGGACGACCTTCCGTTTCTTGGGAGAAAATAACAAAAATTAAATTTACCAATATACTATTTCGCCGCTAAAAATAAATATTTTGTCGGTCCAGAATATGTGACGAGATGGATTCTCTGACATTTGGCGACAAACATTTCCGTCGCTTATTTTTAATTCTAAACAAATATGATGTGTTTCTTGCTTAATTTTTTTCCATTCACCCCGAATATTGCGATAGACGGCTCTATGTCTGGAAAAAAAAGGCAATAGAAATGTGGCGATCGCATTCCCAAATATGAAATATCTTGCGAAATGTAAAATATACGTTACCATTCTCGGTGATGTAAATAAGTGGATCATTGTACTTCTTTTTTACATAGAGTATAAGATCTCTAATTCCCCTTGGATAAACATACAGCCAATCTGAAGCTGCCTGCAATATTATTTTCAAAAATATAAAAATAAATAAAAGAAAGGAAAAATAAAATTGCAAGAAACGAACAATACTAATTTCTATTATTTTTTCTTTGAAGTTGATATTCACCTTAGGACCAATTGGAATTCCATTACGTTCCGCTGGAAAAAAAAACACAAAACTAATCATGAATTGTCGAAATATGATGAGGCATGATTGAAATAGAACAAAAAAAATTGAATTATAGTTAATTAGATGATGAAAAAATTACATTTTTTCGCGTTACACTAAGTTTTAATGTGTGTAATTATAATAAATTGATAACTTACTTGAAAGAGTAGCATGAGAATCAGTAAGAAAGCTAATATTAGCATTCGAAGTACGAGAAGCTGCGTAATTAGCCGTATAATAGTTCAATCCAAGAAAATCAAATGAGCCTTTTAGCATTTGTGATTGATTCTTTGAAAATTTTGGTAATCTTTTCCCAACTAGAGATCTTAATGTCTTTGGATAGTCACCATAGGTAATTGGCTCCATAAACCTGGTAAATAAATATATAAAGATTAGACAAAAGTTAACCCGCTATCGCGATAAAAAAAATAAAACATTGACATTAGTTAAAATCTGTCGTTGATTGTGATCATCGACGCATATCCGTCGATAAAATCCTGGTAGAGACATTGCTTTTAGGGGTCACATCCAAAAATCTCCATATTTCCTCGGTAATAGAGGGAATTTAAAATCTCTAGAATTATACCTAATGTTAGTCAATGTTTCGGTTCTAAAAAAAATCAAGGCATAATACCCATTTGGCTACCTAAACTAGGGTTTCAAAGTCAATTAAAATCTTAAACTGTCAAAATCAAAAATCATCAATTGAGTTTCTATTCTAAACAAAAATCATCAATTGAGGCTTCATCGAAAATCATTTGGTTAAACAGTTTCAGACTCTCTTCCATAAACTCATATTGAACCAATATAGAGATTATTACTGTCTATATCAAACAGTCACAATTTCTGATTTTAGGATAGGATAGGTACTCAATTGATGATTGTTGCTTAGTTTAGGGACCTGATTGACGATTTTGATAGTTTAGGATCTTAATTGACTTTGAAGTTTTAGTTTAGGGACCCAAATGGATATAATGCCAAAAATCAATTATTCAATCCAATTATATATTTCTTTATTCGGCGATTCGATCTAGTTCAAGAATCTCCAAGATCCATGTCCAGCCCTAAATGCTTTGTTCAATTTTTGTATCCGTAAGTGAATTTTACCGACAGTTAGGTGGGAGGAGAATATCCGCCGGTGAATTTTCCAACATGGTTGAAAATAAATTATTAAAAGACACTACTAATATTACGAACGGATTTTTCACCGACGGATATCCTTATTGTATATATAAATAAGGTGACGTATAAAACTAAACTTCGAGGTTCCACACATTTGTAATAACGTTAATGTGGTTTAAAAGTTTGTAATGTGAGTCCAATATTGAATTTTTCATTAAACACTCCAAATTCATCTACGTGACAAACATCCAAAACAAAATTTTCAACGGTTTTTCATTTCATTTATATCGTTTCTAACATATAAAAAAAATTTCAAAATGGAAAAAAAATGATAAAATTATCTAAAAATCCTCTTGTATACTAACGATGTTAGTGAAAACATTTATCTTTTGTAAGTGAACTAATTGAAACGCGTTTGCAGATATACGATACCATAAAGATTTATTTTTATACTTGTTTTCAAATTAATTTTTTGTATATTACCATCTAAATTAATATCATCGTCTTTTGAAGGTTAATCGATTTTAATAGTGACAAAATAATTCTGCCGAAAAAAATAGAGACAAAATTATAATTGTAAATAATTAGTATATTACCATCCAAGCATGAAATCAAGGGCTCTTTTTGCAGCATGTTTGTCCTGCTTTGTATTCGAGAAAGGCACAAACCAGGAAGATATTAACGTAATCCCAATCACACCCTTTTGAATTCTCTGCAAATAAAAGAAATAGTATTACAGATGAATTTCATCACTAAATGTATACATTTTTGTCGGTTATGATAGTCTACTTAGAATCGTTAACGTTTTGACATCAGAACGAATCTGTAATGAAAATAGCCGTCGCTGAATCTTAGCCTAAAATAAAATCTTGATTTTTAACACATTTCTGTCCGGTAAAAGGGGCAAGGGTTATTTACTCTCATCTTCCGTATCGCTCTACTTTCTCTCTCGATAATTTCTATACATGTGTAACTAGACATGTCCACGGGTCCAGCACTTGCCCATCCCACCCATGCCAGTGTCCCATGAGCCAAATTTGAATAAGGAAATTTGATTTTAGGCCCAGTCCATTCCAGGCTCGCTAAAGTCCGTCTATTTTTCAGACAGGTTTGGAATTGATAAAAATAGCACGGGCCGGGCATGCCTGGTCCGCCCAATTAATATTAATTAGTGAATTTATGTAACTTATTTATTTTTAAGTATAAATTTATTTTTTATAATTTAAAATGATGTATATTTTTTAATGGATTTATATGGGTTAGGTTTGGGATTAGATTTTTAAGCACGACTCAACCCGTCCGAGCCCGTCAAAATTAACAGTGGGCTAGGTTGGCTTGGACTCCGTATTTTTTAGATAAAAGTACGTTAGGCTAGGCCTATTGACAGGTCTATTTGTAATTAGATCTGTCAACGGGTCCGGGGTACCCGCCCAGGTCCGTGTTCTTGAGTCGGACTTGGACAATGAAAATTGATCTTAGGCCCATACACTAAAGCCCACCTATTTTTTAGACAGCATTGGGATTGATAAAAAATAGCATAGGACAGTCATGTCATGTCCACCTATTAATACTATTAATTAATAAATTTATATATTTATATATTAAATATTTACTTTTAAGTATAAATTTTATTTTTATAATTAAAAATTTTATATATATATATATATATTTAAATGAGCTTATATGGATTGGGTATGAAATTTGATTTTTAAATCCGAACCAGCTTAGATTACAGTGGATTGGACTTGGACAGAGTGTTTCTTATATAAATGTCCATAAGTCCTGTCCGAACCCGATCCATTAACAAGTCTACTTGTAATTGACTTTATCATCAACACGGATTCAATAACCGGAACAATAATCTTATAAAAAGTAATTAATTAATGAACCTGAAAGTTGTGCTTGTATAATTTGACAGCAGCAGCATGAGCGAGAAGCTGATTGTGAGCAACAATATATGGCTCAGTAGATGCATGACCACCTGTGCAATTCCTTTTTTGCCATTCAGAGCAGCGATCTGGTGCACCCATGCCCATTACATACCCTAACATGCAGTAGCTCCATGGTTCGTTCAATGTGATCCAATGCTTTACTCTGTCTCCGAATGTATTGAAGCAGAGCTTCACATAATCTTCAAAATCATCTCTGTAATGTTTCATTTTTTAATTTATGAAAAAAAATAGAATTAGTTTTTTGCAACCTATATTGTCAAGATGCATAGAACAAATATAAATTAATTTGACAAAAAAAATTAGATAAGGAATATATATACATTTCCTAAAAAACATCAGGACAAGCAAAAATTTAGACGAGTAAATTGCATGCATAATCACTAAAATTTGGAGTCATTTTTAAAAAGTTATTATATTTTATTTTATTTTAAAAAAATTATTGAACTTTCATTTTTATTTCACTAAAGTTTTTCAACCAATTTAGAAAAGAAAAATCATTAGAATAATCACGCTGAAAAGAACTTATTTTTATGTAACTTATTTTATGTATACCATACCAGCTGCATGATAACAAAAATAAAAAAAAATAAAAATTACATTTTTTACTGTCACATATGATAGTCTTAAACATTTGAATTAAATAAAAATATATATTTTTTATATTTTTTGTTGTCATGTTTCCATAATGTCATACATAAGAATAACGAGTTGTTTTTTTTTACTGAACTGAACTTAACAATAATAATAATGATAAATTATAATAAATAATGATGAATTATATATTGGCAAGGGAAGGCTTGCCCCCAATACACCCTTGTGGTGGGACCCCTCCCCGGACCCTCGCTCAGCGGGGACGCGTAATGCGACCGGGCCGCCCTTTTTAATGATGAATTATATATTATATAGAAATAATTATAATAAATTATATATAAATAATTGTAATTATAATAAATAATGATGAATTATATATAAATTATAATAAATTATATAAATAATTATAATTATGAGAAATTGTTGAATTATTGAATTGGACTGAACTAAATGCTACTGAACTGAATTAAACTGATCTGAACTGAACTGAATGCTAATGTAGTGAGCTGAACCAAAATATTCAAAATAAACTACATTAATATTATAGGGAAATTTACATATAAATTCATTTTTAAAAACCTATCTACAATTATGCCCTGTAATAATTTTGAATTATGTCAAACTAGTAAAATCAGTACTTTTGATATATTTTAAGGATTAAAATTTATAAATTAAAAGTCTAAAATATATTTTTTAGAGTTTATTATTTATGAATTGGGGTCTAGATTTTTCAAATCATAACGTAAACTCATAATATATATAAAATAATGATATATTAATAATTAAGTTTAGTGATATAACTTAATTATAATTTTGTTTTTAATTACGATATTCATATATTTGACACTTAATTATAGCATGATAACGAAATATCGTATTTTACTCTTGAGTATATTATACAATCCCATATAATAACTGGGATTTTGTTCGATCTATTGAGGCCCACAGAGAAGCCCATATAAGAACTGTGCTTTTGAATTGGGAAATTTCATGACAAAGCATTAAGCTTACTTTAAGCATTGGGAAATTTACATACAAATTCATATTTGAAAAACTATCTATAATTATATAGAGTTTTAATTTTAAATTATATCAAACTAATAAAATTATTATTTTTAATCTAGAATTGGAGTTTATAAATTAGGGTCTAGAATATACTGTCTAAAGTTTAGGATTTATGAATTTGAGTTTAGAAGTTTTAAATTAAGGCGTAAAAGCATACTTTATCTATTATATATGTAAAATAATGACATATTCCGAATTAAATTTGATAATCTGATTTAGTTGTAATTTTATAGTTAATCATGATATTTATATAGAAAACCCGTAAGCATGCCCGAATTAAAGTACTAATTAAGCTGAACTGACTAATAAGTTTTAGGGTAAAATGCACCAACATCATTAGAGTTTGGGATATGTTTTCCAAAGGTTATAAAACTTTATAAGTGAACTTCACTTTTGTTTTCAAATAATTTTTTTTGACCAATTCTTGTGTACAAATTAACTAGAATATTAACGTAGAAGATAATTGATTATGCCTGACTAGTCCGGATATGTCTAATTTGTTATGGTTGACGTATCTAAAGTCACAAAATCGTTTAAAAAATCATATTATTATCTAAGATCTTGTTCTTTTTCACTTAATTTCAATTGAGTTCAGTAGCATTCTGTTTAGTTCGGTTGAATAGTATTCAGTTCAGTTCAGCTCAGTAATTTATCATTATTTATATATAATTCATCATTATTTATTATAATTTATATATAATTTATAATTTAACATTATTTATATATAATTTATTATAATTATTCATATATAATATATAATTTATCATTATTTATTACAATTTATCATTATTGTTAAGTTCAGTTCAGTGCAATTCAGTTCAGTTTAGTTTAGTTCAGTTAAAAAGAACAGGGTCTAAGGCCATGTTCTTTATTACTTAATTTTAGTACCAATCAGTTCAGTTCAGTAGCATTCGGTTCAGTTCTGTTCAGTAATTTATCATTATTTATTATAACTATAATTATTATTTTTCATTATTATTATTATTATTATTATTATTATTATTATTAGGACCATAATTATTTATAAGATTTTTATTTTAATCTTTTAAAAAAATTATTTTAATTATTGCTATTTCTAAAAGATTATATTATTATTTCAGTTTCAGTAAAATTCAGTTCAGTTCAGTTTTCTTCGGTAATAAAGAACAGAGCCTAATAAATGGTTTTGTAACATTCAGTTCAGTTCAAGTCATTTTCAATATGGTTATCACGTCACTCTTTTGGTGATTTTTTTATTGAAATGGATGGAATGATTTTATTAAAATAAAAAATAAAAATTTAATGGTTTTATTAAAAATGACCTTTTTAAAACTGATTTTGAATTTAAGTGAACATCAATCCAATCCCATTTACATTTTTAGACCTTATTTTAGAAAACAAAAATTGGCATAAGACTAGTAAATAATTAGAAAAATATGGTAAAATAAAAAAATTATTTAAATGACGTAATTAATATATTAATAATTTTCATAAAAACAATTTTAAAAAGTAGTAGAGAGTAATTACACAATCTTTGAACTACGAAAGCCTCCATATTCATCCTCCAAAGCTTGGGGAAGATCCCAATGAAAGAGAGTTACAAAGGGTTTAATCCCTGCATATTAATTAAATTTATATAAATTAAATTAATTCATTCAAAAAATTCAAAAAAAAAAAATTATTTAATTAAAATTACGAGACCAAACTAATTAAAATAATTTAATATTACCGTTGGCTAAAAGCTCATTGATGAGGTTGTTGTAGTATTTAATTCCTTCTTTATTTACACCACCATTGACTTTGCCTCCTGCATTACAAATATTACTATTTTTAATTAGTTTTAATCAAACATTACTTGTAATTTGGGATTAGGAAAGTTCAATTTGATAGATTTTTTTTTTAGCAAAATAAAAAATTCAGTTATTTTTTGGATTAAAAAAATTCAAGTATTAGTTTGACAATACGTGAAAATACGGGATTTTTTTTGTTTTACCCTAATATAAAATCTATTTCAATTTTATTATTCTCTAAGTAAATTCCGACAAAAATGGAATTCCTTAGAAAATAATAAAATTGATTTACAATTTCTTTTTTTTTTTTTTTGATAGAGATTTACAATTTCTATTATTGAGGCAAAGTTGAACTGTTTTAGACTATGAGGAAAAACTTGAACATTTTTTTATAAATTTAGAGGTAAATTAATTCTTCTATTTAAATTTGGGCTATATATAAAAATATAAATTTGTCTTTAAAGAGTGAAGATATAGGTTAATGTAAGAAATGATAAAATTTTGTATCCAAATTTTTTAATTTGGAGCAATTTTAGATCCAAATAACAACATTTAAAATAAGACTTTTAATAAGGTCTAAAGATAGATATAGGGAGATACAGTGTAACCACGAGCCCTGGCTATCTGAAACCACCCTTTTGTACTCTCTTTTTTTAGACTACAATACATAAATTCTAAACTTTAAAAAATATATTCTATAATCAAGCGGGGATAGCTCAGTAGGGAGAGCGTCAGACTGAAGATCTGAAGGTCACGTGTTCGATCCACGTTCACCGCAATTTCAATCTTTTGGTTTCAAAAAAAAATATATATATATATATATATTCTAGACCGTTAATTTATAAATCTTATTCATTAAAATATATTAAAAAATAATAATTTATGATATAATTTAAATTATTACTTAACATAATTCTAGATAATTTTTTAAAATTGAATTTGTTTGTAAACTTCTTTTTTTTCTCTAATAAAGATAGACATGTTCATGGGTTGGTCCGGACCAGATCTAACCGGGTTTTACAGATTACTGTGTCCAAGTCCAATACAGCCTACACTATATTTACATTGGGCTCAGACTGGACTGGGCTAGACTAAAAAAACTAATTCCCAAGCCCAGTCCAGCCAAGCTCGGCCCATCCATTTAATATATTTACATTAAAAGTTTTTAACATAACTTAAAATTAAATTGTCATTATAAATATTACAAATTAACATATTAAAATATTATTTTAAATAAGAAAAATATACATATATTTATAAACAATAATTTAATAAATAAGAAACATATATTCACAAAATAAAAAAAAATAGCAAACATATATTTACAAAAACAATACTGGTGCACTGAATTTTGTTTTTCAAAAAGATGAATTTGCTGACCATAAAAAAAATTTACTGCAACGTAAACTAATTAATAAGAATATATGTAAATTTCATAGAGTGGGGGAAGTGAAAATGATAATGGAATATATGTAAATTTTCAGTTAAAATTGATTTCCTTATTTATAATATCTAATATTATTAATATATACTATTATCTGCGAATATTTCAACCAATTGAAATATAATTTTGCTTTCACATAATTAGCCTTTAACTATTTGTTTTAATGGGGTTTGGACTGAACTAGATTTTAATCCGATTAAACTCTAGTTCTTTCAGATCTGATTTAAAACTGATTTGATTTTACGAATGTACATAACTATTATATACGTCTGAAGCTATCTTAAACGTGCATTCCAATTAGACATTCGAGGTGTGCGATCCTCAGGGGCGGATGTAGGAGGGTCAAAGGGGCATTTGCTTCATCCCATTAAAAAAAAAATTAAAATCCAAAAATAAGGGTTAAAGTGCAAAAATACCCGTAATGTTTTGGGTCAGGAGCAATTTTATCTCTAACGTCTAAAATAGTACAATTTTATCCCTAATGTTGGAAGTCAAGAGCAATTTTACCCCTAACGTTGATAAATTGGGTCAATTTGAGAAATAATTCATCAAACTGTCTTCTCGGTCATGAATAATAGTGTCTGAAATTGATCCAATTTATAAACGTTAGAGGTAAAATTGGTGCAAAATTACAAAATTGATATGCAATTGGTGCAAAATAAAGAAAAAAATGATTGTATTTTATAATAGTGTCTGAAATTGATCAAATTTATCAACGTTAGGGATAAAATTGCTATTGGCTACAAACATTAGAGGTAAAATTGCATCATTTTAGATGTTAGGGGTAAAATTACACCTGACCCAAAACGTTAGGGATATTTGATGCGTAACAACCCGAGAATCCCGGAAATGGATGATTACGAGTCGGAAATAGATGAAACTATATATAATAAAATTTCAATTTTCATATAAATCATTTAGGTATTTGAAAGGTTGACATAATTATTATAGCAATTTATTTTTTTTATTGATTTACATTTATTTTAACAGTAAAACCAACAAAGTACCATGAATATATAAACCATCACATACATCTTATAAATTAGCAAATTACCCGTTTTATTTATATTTAAGACATTCATGTAAAGAACTCAAGATAATTAGGGCTGTAATCGAGCCGAGCCGAGCCGAGCTTTGGGCTGTTCAAGCTCGGCTCACTATAAAATTAACGAGCTCGAGCCCGAGCCGAGCTTGCCATAAAATTAACGAGCCGAGTCCGAGCCGAGTTTTGGCTTGCTCAACGAGCTTGAGCCGAGCTTCGAGCTTGTTTCGAGCCCAAAATCCTCTTTTGAACTTGGTTCATTAAGAAAATTATTTAACCATGAATTGTTTGTGAGTAAATTGTTAATTATATTTGTGAAGTTTGCTCGCAAATAACTCTTTAATTGTGTACATAAACAAGCTCACAAGCAAAGTTCGTGAATGAATAAACAAGATGCTTACAAATAGTTCGTCTATTACTCATTTATTATGTTTGTGAACGAACTCATCTAATAGCAAATGAAATAATATTAAGTTTAGATATTTGTGAACTAACACAAAACTATATAGTTTTCTACAAAACTAAAATTTGTTCATAAATGTTCTAATCGAGCCTGCTCGCGAGCTTTCGAGCCGAGCTTTGGCCTGCTCAAGCTTGGCTCGTTTACGAACCGAGCCAGTAAATCGTGTTCACGAGCGGCTCGTTTACAAATCGAGCCGAGTCGAGCCGAGCTTTTATCGAGCCGATCACCGAGCCGCTCATGAGCAGCTCTGTTCATTTACAGCCCTAAAGATAATAATCCCTTAAAAAAAAAAGGAATTATGTAGTTCTTTTTTATGAAAAGAATTATGTAGTTTTTTGTGTGTTAGTATTCTATGTACTTTTCCATGTATATATAATTAATGGTAGTTTTCATTATTATTATTTTTCTTAAAAAAACTTCCAACTAAAACCAACAATCCCTAGAAACTAGGAATTTAGAAACCGTGCATGACAATTCTAAAATAAGTTTAGTGCCTTTTGATATTTCATGGATTAAATTACTAGTATTGATTAAACTATAAATATTACTATTATTAATGACTTCTATGTAGAAAGCCCTAACCTTTTTTGGTTAACTCTTAGAAAAAAAAAATGGGACAGGACTATACTTGAGTTTTGAGATAAATTCTAAACACAACCCATTTTAAGTTCGGACTTTTACAGACTCGAGCTGGGCTGGACTAAATGCGAAATATGTATATCCAAACCCAACCCATAATAAATGGGCTTGAGCGGACTGGACGGATAGCAGGCTCATGAAAAGATCTAAATACAGGCCAAAACAATTTTGGTCTGGATAAGAGCTCAAAAAAAGTTAAACCCAGCCCATATAGGTCCAAACAGGTATAGGATAACTCCCTCACTTTTGGGCCTAAAATTGTTTGAAGTTTGGTACATTTAAAACAAAATTTTATGACTTTACGTTAATTGTATATTTAGGGTAGGGACAAATTTGAAGCTTATCCTTATAATAAATAAATAAATAATGTGACATTCAGGATTAATAATTATAAAAATAATGGAGTTGGAGTAGTCTTACTGGGTAATATTCTGGACCATGAGATTGAAAATCTGTAAGCATCCAAACCCATCTCTTTCATAATCCCAACATCCTCCTGTCATATGCAATTAATTAATTAATTAATTACTTCAAAAAAAAATTAATTAATTAATTACTTAAGTAATTATAAGAAAATAAAAATGATAATTAATTATTAATTACCTTGTATTTGTGATAAGCATCAACGGCCACATCTCCATTGCTCCGGTCTGATATTTTTTCTGTCATTTTCCATTTGAACTTTTCTTATCAATTTGTTAATTAATCATCTCATAATCATAAGATAATAATGTATTAATTCAAAAAAAATTATATTCGAATTTTTTAAGTCCCATATAATTTATAAATTATAATTCAATTAAATATTTGAAATTTATTATATTATTTACATATAGAAAAATTTGTGATTCCCAGAAAATTGAATTAGACAGAGACCTGGATATTTATGAGTGTAAGAATCCCAAATGCTAGGTCCTCTACCATCTTCATTTGCTGCACCTTCGTACTGCGAAAATAAAATAACATACATATATTTAGATAAATGTAACCGTGACTATTTAATTATAACAAGGGGGCTTAAAAGGGGCCTCCGCTCTCTCGACTGTCAGAATCACCTCTATTCCAAAGATTAGGGGTTTTGGCCCTATCTCTGAAAGATTAGAGTCGGAAGTGTACGATATTTTAAATAGTAACTAAATATTGTTTTGTTTGTACTTTTATGTTGAGCATCGTTAGATTAATTTCATACCAACTATCTGATGGTACAAGTACGCAAAGCAATGATTACTTTGTGTAAAACATAACCATCGAATCTATTTATTGTTTTGGATTAAACTAGTTAAGTACAGCTACAAACAAATACACGATTGGTTAGTTGGGGACCGATTTACATGTGCGTGTGTACAAAAATTGTTAAATCGAACTTGTTTAAAAAAAATCATATATATACGTGTTATAATCTGAATGGTCAAAAACTAATTTTCAAGTATCAATTTAAAACTTTCAAATTAAGTTACATTGTGTTAAATATTCTTAACATGTAAAAAATTGTCTAATAGAAAAAAAAAATGGATATAGGGATATGTCTAATACACGATAAAAAAAAATTAGAAATTTGGATTTAAGAATGACCTAATAGACAAAAAAAAAATAATTAGAAATTTGAATTTAAAAAACTCCTAATAGGCTAATAAAATTAGTATTTTCGATTCAAGATGGGCTACAGGACAGGGCTAATTTTAGAGTGCTAATTGAGAGGGCCGAAACTATCCCTCATGATAGTGGTTCTGGCGGCCGGAGGGCCGAGCTCCTGTATCCGCCCCTGGCTACAAAAATGAGAATAAAACCGACTAAATCCCCACAAACTAACATGACATGATGATTTGATGATAGATTCAAGCCACATTAGGATTTCAGAGAAAGTAAGGAGTATAGTAATCAACCTGGTAAGCCGATGAGGCTGTCCCAAACAGAAAACCTGCCGGAAAACTGCTCCGGTTAAAGAAAACATGATCATAATTATATGCTCTGGTAATATTAATGAGTAAGCTGAGAACCAGAAGTAGGAGAAGAGATAAGAAATTGGTGGTTGCCATATTTTCTGATATAAGAGAAGAAGAAGATTCAATGATGTTTTTATAGACTTTTTTTACACTTATTTACCGATTAAATTAAAGGGTAATTAATTTATTAGTTCCTGTATTTTCAAAAACACACGGTACGGTCACTAACTTTTTTCGATGAACTGTTTAGTTCCTAACGTTTTTCTCGGTGAACTGTTTAGTCCCTACCGTTAGACTCTCATTAAGATTCTATTAGTCAATTTGGATTAGCAGAAACATTTTTCATCATCATTGAAGCAGTTGGCGGTAAACATGAGTTGAGAATATGAAGGAAATTAAACTCACCATTGAGAGTAAGAGGATTTCCACTTTTAATTCTAACAGGAAGAGTAAACGAGAGAGATTTGAATCGATGTCTACCTTCAATTCAAACATGAAGAGTGAGCATGAGTGATTCGATTATTGGTTAGGGATTCTATAAACGGTAAAAAATCTAACAAACAGATAGAATGACTAAACAGTTCACTGAAAAAAAAAAAGGTGAGGGACCTTACCGTATGTTTTTGAAAATACAGGGACTAAACAGTTGTCAAAATATAAGGACTAATAAATTAATTGCCCTAAACTAAATTAAAGTCTATTTCAAAAAAAAAAAAAAAAAAGTCGTTGCAACAAAATATAACCATTTTCTCTTGATTTAAAAATATTAGTTGGTTTAAAGTTGCTCAGGCATGTTGTAGGTGGCTTCACTCCCAATTAAAAGTTTAAACCTATATTAGAAATTCAACCTGAAATCTAGTTTAGGAATGGTAATGGATACTGTAGCTACGAGTACTCGACAATATCCGATCCTAATAGGACTATCCGTACTCTATATAAAAGGGTATGGGATCAAAACCATTACCCGTTAGGGTATATAGGACGGGTATGGGAATACTCCCAGCTACCCGTTACACGCCATAACTTTTTTTATATATTAAAAAATAGTATTGTTTTTTAGATGTAAAATGTGAGATTTGAACTCAATCCTTTTACTCTTCAACCATTGAGTGATATGAAAATTCCTGTCTATTTTGTTTTTATTGATTAAAGTTCAATTTGTTCACTTTTTAGATAGATGATTTATTAAATTTATACTTTGTTAAATTTGTAATATTTTTTGTTTTATTTATTGATTCTTAACGGGTAAGAGTACCTGCGGGTATCCGCGAATTGAATGGGACGAGTATGGGTATATCTGTTAAGGTAATGGGACGGATAGGGATAATTAAAAAATAAATGGATAAAAATTTGGGGTTGGTATCGGTTGTCATCCCTAATCTAGTTTTAAGGACTGAGGACATTTTCCACTCAAATCAATTTTAAAATAATTATTTTCATTCAATTCTAACCATATATATATATATATATATATATATATATATATATATATATATATGTTATTTGAATAAAAATAAATAAATAATTAAGAGCTACAAAATAATACCAAATTGAAACTTTATCATTAAACTAAAAAATAATTTAATATGCAATTAAGAAATTCCAATAATTTCAGTAACTAAACTGATTTTATATTTTACTAAAACTAATCATATATTTATTACAAAATAATTAATCAAGATGCATATGATGTGGATTAATGGAGATATAATATTTGATAAAAGCCAGATGTGGAGATGGTTTAAAGGTGCCGCTGCGGTGATAACCCTCCAAGATTAGGATTATCTCGTGATTTGATCGGAAAAAAATAAAGTGCTTTTTGAAATTGTTTAAGGTTTTATTAGACAGTTGCGTTTATATGGACCCTAATGACCACGTAAATGTGGTCATTCACCGTTAGATCTAGGCGAATTAAATATAAGCCTTAGGATGTTTTGAATCTCCACCTTAGAATTTTAATCCGTCTAGATCTAACGGTGAATGACCAAATTTATGTGGTCATCAGAATCCATGTGAATGCAACTGCTTATTAGTTATCTATTTATTTCACGAACTTTTATATAAATTTTAATTTATTTAAATTCAATCTTGTTCTGACACGTGGTCATACGGAGTTAATCATTTTAAGATAGTTTTTTTTTTGGTTACAGGCAGAAAGAAAAAGAAGAAAAACTTATCAGTTAGATTCGTATCCGACGAGCGGTGGGGGCACTGTTCGTATCAACGACAAGGATATCCTGAAGGCCTGCAGGATGCACAACACACTCATGATGACCCAAAGAGAGAGATTCTGCAAAATTCGCCAACCAATCCGCGGCTTTATTACCTTCGTGGAAGGTGCGTACCACTTTGACATCCCATTGCTGTCGCAGCAAAGACCGGCAGCTCAATCAACTAATAGTATCTGTGGAAGCAACGACCAATATCGGAGACCAGCCGAACTGCATTAAGCGAATCAGCCTCCAGGACAATTCTTCGAAATCCTAGCTTCCAAGCCAAAGTCAGTCCGTAGAAAATTTCCCAGAGCTCTGCCAAATCCGCAGTACAGATACCCAAGTTACATGCGAAGCCCCCCTTCCAAGTGTCTGTGTCATCTCTAATCAGCCCCCCGGCGCAAGCAGGTCCCGGGTTGCCTTTGTAAGCACTATTTGTGTTAACTTTCACCCACTTAGACTCTGGAGGCTTCCAAGTGATCACGGTATTTTGATAGGCGTTTGGCAACTTCAAGCTGCACATTAGCGATGCATCAGCTATTTCTTCGGTTTGAGTGATGATGAATTCCGCTTTATCCGTGCAGTAGCGATCCGCTGCAAAGACCATTGCATTTCGCCACCGCCATATCCACCAACAGGCTACAACAAACATGATGGACCAGTCAAGATTTCTCCATTTTAAATCCACGCTCAGCATTATAACCCCTCTGATGGGAGTTGTACCGGTAAAAAATAGTGCCAAGTAAAGAAAAAGTTTCTAAACACAATTCCAGTGTTATTTTACATAGAAATCAAACCTGAAATAGTTTCGGAAAATTATTTTAATGCATAGAAATAATAAGAAATAATTTTCTAACCTTATCATGCATCAAAAATCGTTTTCCCATCCAAACTATCAAAAATGACAAAACACACAACTTAAGTCTTTGATATCAGTGTCAAAATTATCACATACATAATTAGAATACGTAAATACGTTCATGGGTTACTTTTTGTAGCGTGAAATCCGTTGATGTTGGTTGCAGTGGAAGAACGAACCTTGATTGGTATTATCGATGAGAAATCAATTACAACGAGATACACAAATAGGCGATACGATGATCCACGACTAAGAACGAGCGAATAAGACAGAAAGAGAAGGAGCAACGACAATGACGATACAAAAAGAGGAACAGGAGAAAGCTTTTCTAGTTCATAGTAATTAGATTTGATGTATTATGTTATGTTAGGTTAAGGATTAGCGTTTCTTAAATATGCTTATATATTTTCTACAAATATACACTTTCTACAAATATACGCTTTTCTAGTTCATTATCTTACAATCTTTCCGATTTTGTTTCTAATATGATTTTTCTAGATTCCTTCTTCCTCCTTCCATTTATGTCTAGTTTTAGTTTTTAGTTTTAAATCCACTCTTTCGGGTTAGTTTGAAATCTATATTCCTTATTGAACTTCTTTTCCATCAGATCTACACCTGTAAGCTATATTTCTTTCATTTAATCTTTTTTCGGTCTTAGCAAGAACGGAAAAGATTCATCTTGTCCGTAAATCTATAGATCTGTGTGGTTGCAAAAACAGAAAGAACTTAGATCCAAATGTCCGGAAGAGCCTAAATGATGAAGCATGGATTACAAAGGTTTTTCAACGGGATTCGACGTACGAGAAAGATATGATTTCTTTGTTTGTTTTATTTGTACCTTTTATAGTTGTTATTGCTCTTTGTAGTCCTTTTATTGCTCTTTATAGTCTTTTTTCTTTCTTTTGTGGATATAACCTATATGGATTGGATGTTTTATTTCTCTTTATTTTCGTGATGTATTTGTTCTTTTAAATTAATGGAATGATATATCTTTTATAAAAAAAAATACCGATTTTCATTTTAAATTTTTAAGATATAGAAATAATTTAATTATTCATATTTACAAAAAAAATCAAAAAGAAATGATGGTCTCCACTATTTGAGCATTCTGGACACCACACAAAATTGTGGTCCGAATTATAATTCTGGCCATTGTCGTTTTCTTTTTTTTTTTTGGGGAAAATATTTCTGGCCATTGTTAGTAGCATCGAAATTGACAAACATGTTCCATCAAATTAAAAAGAAATTGACAAACACGTGGACTAAAAATATCAATCATTCAAAGGCTAGATGAGACTTCAAGGCTAGGAAGTGAAACTTTTTTTTTTTTTGAACAAATTATTAGAAACACTCGGTTATCTATGTCAAATGAAGGACTTTTCATACCTATTTTGATATGTATAATATTGATCCACATATATTATAAGAGGTCTCACTATTTTAATTATTACGTGTGGTCATACTACACGTGTCCAAATGTGCATTGAAGGTCTTCCGAGTGACATGGAAGACCGGATGCTTAATATAAGAACTCCTTTTTTAGAGGAGGCGACCTAGATTAAGTCGGGGTTAATTTTCTAACTGGTGGAGAATGTGAGGAGAATTTGGCTATAAGCAAACTCAATATTAAGCATTAATAAAGCTACAATGAGGTTTCGATAAGGAATGGTGAATGGAACATATCAACTTATGCTGATAGTGGTGGCCGAATTAGTATAAAAAACACTATAGGGAAGAGGGATACGCTAGTGTTGGATCTCTGTCACCCCTAAATCAGTTGTTGGTATTGGCGTAAGCGATCCACTTTAGTCTACTAGAGACTAAGAGAGTCGGGCATACATCTTTCATGAAGGGAGGAGGATGTCTCCATAGAGGGGAACTCTATATATACTAAAGGATCTGAGATAGCTCATAGTGTGTGCCCATTTAAGGATAAGGTTTATACATATAGAGACACTCTAGGATGAAATACAGACAGACGTATTTACGGGATGCGTAAAGAGGATAAACACTTTTGGTAGGAGTTGGCTGGCTGAGATTTGGAGAAGTCTTAGTGCCACATGGGTTTTGGCCAGACTCAAACCTGGCCTTGTGACATTTGGTATCAGAGCCTAAACTAAGAAAAATCCTTGCGAAGTGCGTGGTAGAGCCTTAACTAAGCAAGCTCTTTACGAGGTGGGAAAGTGAGCTTTAACTAAGCGAGTTCTTCATGGTGTGAGAAGCTTGCCATCCTTCTTCATCTTCACATCTTTGTTTTGGATTTAGTTTTTAGTGTCAGAGACTAATATAAGATATATGATAGAATCTTAACTATAAGCTTGCGCTTATAGTTAAGGCTCAATCATATATCTTATAAGGTAAAGTCTAAAAAAACTCATGTGTTTTCACGTATTGTCAAACTGGTACCTGGAAAAAAATTATCGAAATGGTGAGTGACCTTTTTTGTTTTGCTAAAAGAGATGACTGGAGTTTTTTGATTTACTAAAAACAAGGATCTTAAATTAAAATGAGTGTTGACAACTTTAAAATTGAAAAATTCAAAGACTTGATTATATTCTAAGCAACTTTAATTCTTCAAATTTTCAAATTTGAGGTCATTTAGATGTTGTTTGTGAGGAGAGAGAAAATTAATGTTTTAGAGAGAGAAACTCCAAAATGATGATTTTGAAAAATAAAATTTCGGTTCTATAGTAAATGTGGTACTAAACAACTTTAATTTTCTATTTTGAGGTCGTTAACGGTCATTTTTTAGTGTCAAACTAAAAGATTCTCGTTTTTATTAGCAAAACAAAAAGGCTCAGTTGCCGTTTGGACAAAAAAAATCACGTACTAGTTTGATAATACGTGAAAGCATAGAGGTATTTTCTGGACTTTACCTATCTTATATTAGTCTCTAACATTTAACTTCATATTTACATTTTCTTGATGGTTTAAAGTCTATGTACCTTATCGAAACTTCTTTTTCCATGAAAGCTACACCTGTTAGCTATATATTTGGCGAACCCTCTCAAAAACAGAATTTTTAAATAAAAATGATAATTATCTTGATAGTTTGAGTAAATTATCAAAAATAAAAAATAAGGTCCAAGTTTTTCCTTGCATTCTCGTACAATGTGACGTAAAGCCCACCTATACAAAACCGCAAGCAAATAACATAGACTCATCATTAGGGTCGGAAAAATTTCATGCTCACAACGGCTAAGAAAATCGGAATAGTGATGGAAGTGCATCCAAACCCTTATGGTGTGGTGTGGATCAAGAGTGTGGGAGAATTGAAGGTGACCCAAAAATGTAAAGTGCCTCTTGAGATGTGGGACTATTGTGATGAGGTATATTGTGATGTAGTGGACATGGATGCATGTCACTTGCTCTTGGGCCGACCATGGCAATTTGACCAGGATGGTACTTATGCCGGGAGGCAGAACACGTATCGATTTGTGAAGGATGGTGTTCGGTATGTGCTCACACCTATAGTGGGAGAAGTCTAAAGACCTTGGAAGCCCACTAGCATCGACCACAGAGTATCAGAGTGTGGTTGAACAATTCAATATCTCACCATCACCCACCCGGACCTCTCTTTCTTTGTCAACAAACTTTGTCAATTCCTTCGTGGCCCGATTGATGAACACTAGAAATTCGTTAAACGCATTATGCGTTACATTCAACATTCTTGAGATCCAATTAACCAAATGCATTGCTACACAAACAGTAATTGGAGTTGTTGTCCGGAGGATCGTCGCTTTACTGGTTCCTACTACATTTACCTTAGCCGAAGTCTTATCGCCTAGCATACCAAGAAGTAACCAACTATTGTCCGGTCATCCACTGAAAGTGAATACAAGGTCGTTGTAAATATCACTGCCAAACTATTATGGCTTCGCTCCTTCCTCCAAGACTTGGGACACCCAATCCCTCGTACTATCACCCTTTGGTGTGACAATTATAGGGGCATCTACCTCACAATCAATCATGTGTTTCATGCGCACAAAAAGCACATTAAGTTAGACTATCATTTTGTGCGTGAATAAGTCCAGTCCGGTTATCTTGACATACGTTTTATCTCTACAGATGATCAGGTGGCTGATATTTTAACCAAGCCTCTCTCGACGTCTCGCTTTCAGTGCTTATGCAAACACCTCTATATCCTCTCGGCATCTGCTTACGGGGGGATGTCAATGATAATTATTTACGCAAATAATTATCTCCTAATTATCTTAATACCTATTACTTAATCAAATTAGGTTGTTGAGATAATTAGAAAATTTAAATTTCATACTTGATTTTCTTTATTTTTTATATCAGTCAGTTAGGGATCCTGTATTTATATACTCCCTATTGTCCTGTAATTGATTAAGAGGGAAATATAATAAATACAATTTTTATCAAAACCTATACTGCAAGACATAGTTATAATTATGTTAATTTTTCTCTATTTGACACATCGTATTTGCATGACATACTATGCTAATAGAAGGCTTTTTAAGTTGAGTTTTTATATAGATATATAGAACCTTATATTATATCAAATAATATTAAATTTAGGGATAAAGAAAAAGTGAATAAGAGCTAAATTGCGCACGCCCTTATTCATGTTCTTTTTCTTTTTCTTCTTTAGCAATACTGGAAACGTATTATTTCATATGTAGATCCATAGATCTACGAAATTACACCAGTAGAAAGGACTTGGATCTGATTGGTCAGAAGAAACTAAATAATGACGATATGTTTGCAGCTGCTTTCATGTGAATTTGGATTCATCTCATCTTTTTGTTTTAGTTATACTTTTTAACGTTATTTTTTCTCTTTATAATCTTTTTCTTTCTTTTATAGATCTTATATTGAACTTTAACATATATTTATATTTCTTATTATTTTAATATTGTACTGAATTATTATTTTTGGTCGAAAATGAATGAAAAGATAAACAGAAAAAGAAGAGTAGAGGCAACTAAGTTAGGAGTCTGGGAAAGGAGCTGCTCAGCAAATCTTCATGAAGGATATTCAGAATACCAGCAGGAGCAGAAGGAAGAACCTCAATACCAAGGGGAGCTTCATGAGCCAAATTAGCAAGGAAGTCAGCTCATCTATTCCTTTCTCTGTGAATGTGACTGAGTTTGGACCAAGTGAACTGCGATAGCAAATTCCGAATGTGGCCGATTAAGACACGAGATGGATGATGGTTCGAGCAACCATTCATTATAAATTTAATAGCTTCGAGACAGTCAGATTCAATCCAAATTTTGTCAATACCTTGTTGTAAGGCCAAGATTAAACGAGTAGCAATTCCCCAAAGGTCAGCTTCAAACGAATTACCTCGACCAATCCTATGTAAGAATCTGCTAATCCAAGAGTCATTCCCATCTTGAAACGGCCCTCCTGCAGCTATACGGTCATTGTTATCACGTCTGGAGCCATCTGTGTTCAGTTTAATAGTAGTGTCCGAAGGTTACTTCTATTTGAGAGGTCTTATGTTCAACTCCCTCTAACATAATTTTCTTTTAAAAAGTTTTTATTTATTTTAATTTATTTTTTAATAATTATAAAAACATGTTACCATTATTAATTAATTTAAATGATCTCTTTATTTTTATTTTGATAACACTTTTAAATTCATTTTTAATATGTCTTTACCATTAAAATATATATATATATATATATAATATTCATTTTTATTATGTCTTTACCATAAAAAAAAGTAAACATGTTTAATTTTCTATTAGTTCAATGCTAGTTTCTAAAAAATGATAACATTTTTACAGTTTTAACACATTGGAGGCTAAAAAATTTTGCCCAGCACTAACGGGGTGGACTTTGAAAATTTACCATCAACTGCACGGTTAAAATTAGATCCCCCAATCTTAATTCCTAGTTCCGCCACTGGCTACAAGGAAGCTTCGATAAGGAGTAGTGAATGTAGCATATCAACGTACGTTGATAGTAGAGGCCGAGTTGGTATAAAGAACCGATACGTTGGTGTTGGATCTCCATCACCCCTGAATCAGTTGTCGATACTGGTTTAAGCGATCCAACTTAGTTCACTAAGGACTAAGAGAGTCGAGCATATCATGAAGGGAGGCAGATGTTTCCATAGAGGGGAACTCTATGGACACTATGGGCTTTGAGATAGCTCATAGTGTGTGCTCCTTTAAGGGCAAGGTTTATACATAGAGAAACTCTCCGATATGAAATACCGACAGACGTATTGACGGGACACTTAAAGAGCGTAAACACCTTCGGTAGGAGTTGGTTGGCCGAGACTTGAAGAAGTCTTGGTGTCACACGGGTTTTTTTTGAAACACCTTTCCACATGATTTTGATTTGACAAAATTATTTAAATTAATCCCATGATTAAGACAATTAAATTTAAGTGCTTTGATTTAATTGTACTAACGTGTTTGTTCAATGTTGAGTATATTAATAAATGAGAAACGGAATAAAAAGTAAGACAGAACGAAGTCAGCATGAGCCACAGAAGCTGAGTAGTACACAACTCAGCATCATAGAAGAAAAGTCTTCTTCAGAACAAACGCTCAAAGACAAAGCTGACTGAAGACGTTGAGTAGAATGTTACTCAGTCTCCGATAAAGATAAAGATCGAAGGCAACGTCAAATAAGTCAAGCTGAGTGTTTGTCAGGACAGCATCAATGATCCGTTGACTAGAAGACAAGATCCGACAAAGGTCTGCACCAATTCAGAAGCCTCGAAATTACGCCAAGAGACCTTTTCGAGACGCATGGATCAACTGGCGTTTTGCAAGAAGACAAACCTAGCGCTAGAAGACGAAACCTGACGCTAGAAGACGAAACTGGCAACCCTGGCGCCTGCTAAATTCAGACGACAGGATTGGCCTGCAAATCTGTATGTTGACCAATGAATGACGCAAGAAGACCGTTTGAATTCAACGGATATGTCCGAATTCAAATGATTGAAGCTTCAGATTTTACTATAAAAGGACAAGTTCATCACTTGGATCCTTTGCCGAAAAACAAAAAAAAAACAGAGACAGAAAAAGAAAATCTTCACAAGAGTGAAAATCCAAAATAGAAGCTGTCTAAAAAGAAAAAGCAAGTTCTTACACCCAAATCCAATCTTTGTGTAAAAGTCTAGAGTGAATTTGTATTCATCTAAAGTGTTCTTCGTTTGAGAGAACAAATCTTGTATCAATTGTAAAGGTTGAGAGAGTGAAGCTGAGTACTCGGTTTTAGTACTCAGTGGTAGAGAAAATCTGAGTGTTCGGTTATAGCAGTCAGTAGGATTGAGTAGACGAATAGAGGACGGCACTCTTGCATACTCAATTGCTTTGTAAACGGTTTGTGCTCTACCTTTAAAGAGCTCAGTAGTGGATTGAAAAAATCCTGGAAGGATTCTGGGGACTGGACGTAGGCGGTGAGGCCGAACCAGGATAAGACTGCTGAGTAATCTCTAACCCTTCTCTTGATATATATATATATGTATGTGTTGCTTGCTTAAATTACTCAGTATATAATCTGTATAAGCCGACGCTGAGTAATCTGAGTGCTGAGTTGGAAGCTGGCCTTAAGCGTTATTTTCCAACTCACAAGTGAAACAGTTCTAGTCAGCCTCTGACTAAAGCTGTCTTACATCACGCTCAGCCTTGCTGACCATAACTGAGTGAAGTTATTTAAAGAATCAAATTAAGTCAGCATAATTAAGCGAAAAAGTTACATTAGTTCCTAACCCCCCCCCCCTTTGGAACTAATCCTATTACATTACATGGGACCAACAGTTTTGGCCAGACTCAAACATGGCCTCGTGTTATTTGGTATCAGAACCTAAACTAGGCAAAAATTTTGCGAAGTGTGGGCGGTAGAGCCTTAACTAAGCAAGTTGTTTACGAGGTGGGTGAGCGAGCTTAACTAAGCGAGTTCTTCGTGGTGTGAGAAGCTTGTCTTCCTTCTTCATCCTCACATCTTTGTTTTAGATTTAGTTTTTAGTGTCAGAGACTAATATAAGATATATAGTTAAGACTCAATCATATATCTTATAGGGTCAAGTCTAAAAAAAACTTATGTGCTTTCACGTATTGTCAAACTAATGTACCTGGAAAAAAATTTTATCGAAATGGTGAATGACCTTTTTCGTTTTGTTAAAGGAGATGACTGGGGTTTTTTGATTTACTAAAAGCAAGGGTCTTAAATTAAAATAAGTGTTGACAACCTTAAAATTGAAAAATTCAAAGACTTGATGATATTTTAAGCAACTTTAATTCTTCAATTTTTTAATTTTGAGGTCATTTAGATGTTGTTTGTGAGGAGAGAGAAAATAAATATTTTAGAGAGAGAAAGCTCCAAAAATGATGAGCATGAAAAATAAAAATTTGATTCCATAGTAAAGATGGTACTAAACAACTTTACTTTTCTATTTTGAGGTCGTTAACAGTCATTTGTTAGTGTAAAACTAAAATATTTTGGTTTTTAGCAAAACAAAAAAGGCTGAGTCGCTGGACAAAAAAAAATTCATGTACCAGCTTGATAATACGTGAAAGCATAGAGGTATTTTTTGGACTTTACCTATCTTATATTAGTCTCTACCATTTAACTTCATGTTTACATTTTCTTGATGCTTTAAAGTCTATGTACCTTATCGAACTTCCTTTTCCATCAAAGCTACACCTGTTAGCTATATATTTGGCGAACCCTCTCAGAAACAGAATTTTTAAATAAAAATGATAATTATCTTGATAGTTTGAGTAAATTATCAAAAAGAAAATAAGGTCTGAGTTTTGCCTTGCATTCCCGTACAATGTGACGTAAAGTCCACCTATACAAAACCGCAAGCAAGTAATATAGACTCATCATTAGGACCGAAAAAATTTCATGCTCACAGTGGCTAAGAAGTTCGGCTTAGTGATGGAAGTGCATCCAAACCCTTATAGTATGGTGTGGATCAAGAGAGTGGGGGAATTGAAGGTGACCCAAAGATGTAAAGTGCCTCTTGAGATATGGGACTATTGTGATGAGATATATTGTGATGTAGTGGACATGGATGCATGCCACTTCCTCTTAGGCCAGCCATGGCAATTTGACCGGGATGCTACTTATATCGGGAGGTAGAACACGTATCGGTTTATGAAGGATGATGTTCGATATGTTCTCACACCTATGGTGGGAGAAGTCTAAAGACCTTGGAAGCCCACTAGTATCGACGACATAGTATCAGAGTGTGGTTGATCAATTCAATATCTCACCATCATCCACCTGGACCTTTCTTTCTCTGTCAACAAACTTTGTCAATTCCTTCATGGCCCAACTGATGAACACTAGAAATTCGTTGAACGCATTATGCGTTACATTCAACATTCTCGAGATCCAATTAACCAAATGCATTGCTACAAGGACAGTGATTGAAGTTGTTGTCCGGAGGATTGTTGCTTTACTAGCTCCTAGTACATTTACCTTGGCCGAAGTCTTATCTCCTAGCATACCAAGTAACCAATTATTGTCTGATCATCCACTGAAAGTAAATGAATACAAGATCGTTGTAAATGCCACTGTCAAACTATTATGGCTTCGCTCCTTCCTCTAAGACCTGGGACACCCAATCCCTCGTCCTATCACTCTTTGGTGTGACAATGATGGGGGCATCTACCTCACAATCAATCATGTGTTTCATGCGCGCAAAAAACACATTAAGTTAGACTATCATTTTGTGCATGAATAAATCCAGTCCGGTTATCTTGACATGCGTTTTATCTCTACAGATGATCAGATGGCTGATATTTTAACCAAGCCTCTCTCGACGTCTCGCTTTCAGCGCTTATGCAAACACCTCTGTATATCCTCTCGGCATCTGCTTACGGAGGGATGTCAATGATAATTATTTACACAAATAATTATCTCCTAATTATCTTAATACATATTACTTAGTCAAATTAGTTTGTTGAGATAATTAGAAAATTCGAATTTCATACTTGAGTTTCTTTATTTTGTATATCAGTCAGTTAGGGATCCTGTATTTATATACTCCCTATTGTCCTGTAATTGATTAAGAGGGAAATATAATAAATACAATTTTTATCAAAACCTATACTGCAACACATAATTATAATTATATTGATTTTTTCTCTATTTGACACGTCATATTTGCATGACATGTTATGCTAATAAGTTGAGTTTTTATATAGATATATAGATCCCTGTATTATATTAAATAATTAATTAATTTTGGGATAAAGAAAAAGTGAATAAGTGCTAAATTGTGCAAGCCCTTGTTCATGTTTTTTTTTTCTTTTTCTTCTTTAACAAGAATAGAAACGTATTATTTCATACGTAAATTCATATATTTGCGGAATTGCACCAATAAAAAAACTTGGATCTGATTGGTTAGAAGAAACTAAATGATGATGATATATTTGCAACTGCTTTCATATAAATTTAGATTCATCTCGTTTTTTTGTTTTAGTTATTAGATCTTATATATTAAACTTTAACCTATATTTATATTTCTTATTATTTTGATGTTGTACTCATATGTTTTCGTGTAATGAAATGATATAAAAATCTAGAATAGTTAAATTGATGTGACCTAAAAAAAAAGAAGCATGGGACTAAAA
Source organism: Euphorbia lathyris (assembly GCF_963576675.1). Classification (NCBI taxonomy): domain Eukaryota; kingdom Viridiplantae; phylum Streptophyta; class Magnoliopsida; order Malpighiales; family Euphorbiaceae; genus Euphorbia; species Euphorbia lathyris. The sequence goes on along the minus strand of NC_088910.1, from coordinate 13,459,280 downwards.
ATTGAAAAGTCATTAGAAGAAATTTAGACCCACCCATTCCGACAAAAACTGAATAGATAATGCTTATATATATATATATATATATATATGTGGTTTTGTCATCTAATAAATAGCTGTACCTTGAGCACAAATAAAATGAATAAAAACAAACAATAATTATTGTAGAAGAAATTTAAAATTTTGAAAAAAAAAATTCACACGTTTTTCTTTCTTAGAATATAAAGCATTCCTTGAAAAAGATCCAAAAAAAACACTTACCACCTCTTATTTTTATGGGTTTTGCTATTCATCGCCGCTATTTTACTTACCGTCACCTTCTGTTTGACATTTTTGCCTTTTTCATTTTTCATTCAAAAAAGTGAAATTCTCTCAACCGTGAAGAACAAAACGAAGAAAAATCATGCCTCCAAAACAAAGAAAAATACTTGAACATCTAAGTTTCGTATGTACCAATAATCTGAAATTTAACGAATTTAACTTGAAACGAATTTTTTTTCGTTAAATTTACTCTAAACGGGTAGTCCATACGGTCCGGTCCATGGACCGCTAGTATGAACTACCCGTTTTACCTAGGTAAAAACGGGTAGCCTACCCGTTTCTACATAGGCAAAACGGGTAGCCTACCCGTTTCTACTAGGTAGAAACGGGTAGGCTACCCGTTTTTACCTAGGTGAAACGGGTAGGCTACCCATTTTTACCTAGGTGAAACGGGTCCTAAACCAGGGAAAACAGGTTTATTTATTTATTTATTTTTAATTATAATAAATATTAAAATTTGATTGGACGCTTCAATACGTATTTTTTATTTCCAATTTATCTATATGTTTTTTCTATCCAATCAATACATAATTTATCAATAATTAAATTTACGTTCTAAAAGATAAATAAATATAAATTAAGAAATAAAAATTAATTGCACTCGTTAATACGTATTTGTTTATTTCCAATCAATAATTTATATATACGTTTTTTCTATCCAGTCAATACATAATTTACGTATAATTAAATTTACGTTCTAAAAGGTAAATAAATATAATTTACCAAATAAAAATTAATAGGACACTTCAATACGTATTTTTTATTTCCAATCAATAATTTATCTATACGTTTTTTCTATCCAATCAATACCTAAATTATCTATAATTAATATTTATTATAATTAAAAAAAATAAACCCGTTTTCCCTAAAGGAAAACGGGTTTAGGACCCGTTTTACCTAGGTAAAAATGGGTAGCCTACCCGTTTCTACCTTCATACTACCGGTGGGCTACCCGTTTAGAGCAAATTCAACGGGAAAAAAAAATTCCTTTCAAGTTAAATTCGTTAAATTTCAGATTATTGGTAAATACGAAACTTAGATTTTCAAGTATTTTTCCTTGTTTTGGAGGCATGATTTTTTTTCGTTTTGTTCTTCGCGGTTGAGAGAATTTCACTTTTTTGAATGAAAAAAGAAAAGGGCAAGAATATCTAACAGGAGGCGACGATAAGTAAAATAGGGGCGACGTATAGCAATCCACATTTTTTATATATGAAAGTGCATAATTATTCCTATTTATTTAAGAAATAAAAAAAAAAATTAATCAATTCTCAAAACGGAAACAAGAAAGGGAGCAAGCAAAGCATTCTAATCTCCATAATTTGACATAGAATAAGTCTCCCTAATTAAAATATGAGCTACTAGATTCACAGATTTTTTGACAAATCGAACACATCAATTATGAATTTTCCTTATAAAGGATTTACAATCAGAAAAAACAAGGCCTAACATAGAATTCACATTATTTTGATACTATTGACTAAAAGTTGAGAATCTCATTCCATAATGACATTTTGAAAGCCATTATCCTTCAACCAGCTCAAAGCTTCCCAGATACTGATGCCTTTAGCGATAAACAATCAGACGTAAAAGGAGACAACCATTTCGAGCGTGAATAAAACCAGCATAGTCTCTTAACACACACAAGCTTTTGGACGGATACCAAAGATCTGTCGTCGTTTTCTTCATCATCGGAATTTTAATACCACTATTGGTGAGAAATCTACCGACGAGACTCCAGTTCAAGGCTTTTGGTGTTGGGTGGACCTCAGCATCGTCATGGCTAACAACTACCCCTCTATCACTATTTTCTTCCAAAAGTTAGTTTTGCTATAAACTTATCCATGAGTTTCATGATAGTAGAGAGAAATGAGAAGAAACAAAAAAGAGAAAAAGAAATCTCAAAGAAAAAAAACTCGTCAATAGCGAGATATTCTTAATCAAAACAATGCGTCAACGTCGAACTTATATTATTAAAAACTTAATTAATCATCGTCGATTTTTTTCAATTTAATTACCCCTAGTTATGTAAATAAATAAAAAAATTTATTTTTTATTTTTTAAATTTAATCAAAATTATAAATTTATGTAAATTAAATTTTTATACTTATATATATATATATATATATATATAATTATAAATAAAAAAACTCTATTATTTATTCTCTTAAATTTTTATTCTCTTTTTATATTCTTTAATATAATATATTTAAATTGACATTTTATGAATTTTTTTATAACTTTTTCAAAAAAAAAATCATATCTTTTTATTCATTTCATCCATAAAATTAATTACAAATAAAAAAAAAACACTTTTAAAAATTTATATAACTCTACTCCTATTTTGATTAATTTTAACATATTTTTCATTCATTTTTTTAATGAATAAGTTTTATAAGTTCTATAATTATATAAACAAAATTAATAAATCAATTGCTCAATATTAAAGAGATTATGATTATGCGGTAAAAAAATATATAAAATAACAAAAATAGATGTTTATTGTTAACTATGAAAGTAAATAGTATTTATGGTATTTAAAATTTTATTTAGTCCAATTTATCCATCAACTCAAACATAATAATTAAAAAGTTGATGAAAATATTAAAAATAAAAACTTAGGAACTTTATAATTATTTCTAAAAATATAAATATTGATTAGTATATTAAGTAAAAATATAGGGCAGTATAATTATTTATCCAAAAATAATTATATAACTTTTTTTTGGTATTAAGAGTACTGCTTACAATCATACAAGCCCATGTCGAGGTACTGGGCTTTTGAATTCGATCCGTTAAAGCCCACAGACAAGCCCATAGAGAAGCCCAGTTCTTTCATGGCATATTATTAAGATTAATTTAAGCAAACCCTAATTAAGGTATGATGGATTTCATTTCAAAATTCAAATCAGGCTATTTGGAATGTCTTTAGTTTGTGTGTGTGTTTGGTCTTCATAGAAATACATTAAAAAAAAAAAGTGTATTGAAGAATCACGAAGTCAATTCTAAAGATAAAAATTTTGAAGTAGATTTTTAGTGGATCAAGTTTTCTATCGTTGTACCAAAAACAATTCAAATACTATCTATTATTACTCTATCACGATCAATTAATTTGAAAATGCAAACGGAAGCTTTTAAACTTTTATTGAAATATCCTAATCTTTTTCCTATGAACGAAACGCTGACTTTTTTTTTCAGAAAAAGAAAAATGAAAACTTAAGATATCTTTATTCTAATTGTATAAGATCTGTTCATATATCCGTTTGCTAGTCCAACCCGTCCAAAACTGTTCTTTATGGATTAGACTTAAATATGTAAATCGGTTCGGCTTGAGCCCAACACATGGATTGAATTTAAAATTTATTTTAAAAATCCGAGTTGGTTCGGCACAGCCGGGCCGGTTTAGGTAAAATTACAGTTGATGGTTTCTGCAGCTAACTAAACAGTTCACCGAGAAAAATGTTAGAGACCTTACTGTGTGTGTTTGAAAATACAGGGACTAAACAGTGTGTTTTGTTAAAATATGGGGACTAATAAATTAATCACCCTAAAAACTAATACCCAATTGCTGCATGATTACTGGTAGAATGAGTTATAAACTTATCAATACCCAACTGCATAATATTAAAACAAGAAGAGGATAGATAATGCAAATGAAGAAAAATAGCACAAAGAATCCAACTGAAGCTGCTGAAGAAGAATATGAAAAAATTCAACATGAATAAGAGTTTTCTTTTTAGGGATATTCAAAATGAGCTATAGAATCTCCAATTTATAGATTGACAAGTTACAAAATAGTCAAATATTTAAATTCACAAAAGACTATAGAAAAATTAATACATAACCGTTATGTTTTGAATAGTTAAAACCATTATGAAAAATAAGAAGACTAATAGTAAAAAAATATTCACCTTTCTCTTCGCGGGATGTATTTTAAATGACTTTTAATAGATTTTTAACGATTTTTCTAGATTTGGCAGGCTGTTGGGCAAGTGAAGATGGGCTACAGTTGGCAGATCGGAGATGGTAGTGCAGTCCGAGTTTGGAAAGATCCCTAGGTGCCGGATTCAATATCGACTCCAATTCAACTAATGTTCTTCGACTAGCATCATTTCAATTCGATAGGTGTTCGTGCACCTGGTTTGCTTCCATTCATCTGTTGATTTGAAGAAGAAACTGAGAGTTAACGATCTTCGAAACTCCACCATCCCACCTGGTGCATCTTCCTTGATCAAAATATTTGTCTCCAGGACTTTCAAAGCACCCACCAAGAGCTCCTGGTTCCATTCCTTCCCAATGAGAAACTCCTTTGTTTTTATTGCAGACAAAGAGACCATAAGCAATTGCTGCATCAGAAACTACCCACTCTTCTCCTTTTTCCTCGAGGAAGACACGCATTCCGGCATTTACAATTGCAATATCATCATCCCTCCTGTGAGCCTGCTTAAATTCTTTCACAAACTCAAAGGGCCAAGTCCATGGTAAGAATATCGAGAGTAAGACTTCATCACTTGCAAGATCCACCTGTCGATAACCTAGCCAGGCAGTACATATATTCCCTCCCACAGATGCAACATTTCTTATCTGCTTCCCCGCAAACCATTTTAATTGTTCAATAAAAGCCTTACAGGAAGATGTTTTATTACCTATAACCTTTCTCAGCAGTTTCAGGAGTTCAGACAGTTTTACCGCAGCACCAATCTCTAAGCCATCAGCCTTGGCGCTCAATATATTGAGTACAGGAGGAAATATAAGTTCTTTGTCAGTATATATGCTCCCATTTACCTCACTATAAGACCTAGGTTCATACCCATTCCCACTACTTACACTACGCGTGCAGTTGCCAGGATCAGTAACAGTTTCTGATTTACATGAGCAGGGTTTACCAGTTGATTGATGGGCACACAGATTGACCTCCTTGTGAATTTACTTCAGAATTACAAGTGTATAATGCATCATTACTTTTGGCAAAAACACCAAATGCATCAACAATTAGCCTGTAACCAGTGCAACGACACAAATTTCCAGCAAGGCATTCTTCAATTTGCTCTTCGGAGGGAGGTGTTTGGCTTGACCTTAGTAGTGCATACATAGACATGATAAATCCAGGAGTACAGAATCCACATTGGGAGCCATGCAATTGTACTAATGATTCCTGCAGAAAATTAACGAGATCCAAGAGTACTTAATAGCCATAACTCATTTGGATGCTTCAGCATAATTAAATATTTCAAGTTAAACATGTAATAACTTTTCCATGTTACTTATATAACTGATTCTTGGAATTGATTGATCATATTTTTGTTTTCAGTACTGCAGTTTCAAATATCATGAATCATATGAAACTAAAATATTTGCAGAACTTTCTAATTCAAGCTTTTCAATTCGATTTCAGCTCTTCATATCCATGTTTCCAAGTTTGCAAATAATCTTAACATGTCAAAGAAAAATTCTCATCGAGATGCATCACAAGGGAATAAACAAATTCGATCCAGAAAAAAAAAAATATCTAACTAATACTCCCTTTGTTCCACAACAGATGTCTTTTAAGGTTAAGGCACATGAATTAAGAAATGCAATTAATTTTAACTAAAAGACCTTATTACCCTTGTATTAATTACATTCACTAAATAACTTTTATCTATTCCCAAAATAAAAAGGCAACTTAAATAGGGGTATATTTGGTAAAAATCAATTAATGTGCATGGAATGAATCAAAACGTCATGTATTATGGAACAAAAAAAATCTCTAGAAAGACATCTATTATGGAAGGGAGGGAGTACCATGTACTGCACAATAAGGCCAGAAATATATACGCGAACTTGCCTAATCTAGTGGCTAGTGCCATACTACAAACATTAATCTTTTGAAATCATCCAAAGGTCCTTGGCTAGACAGCATGAAAAAGATAAAACAACATAATTACTTGAATAGGATGCAAGCCACTTTTACGGTTCCCAATTCTCTCCACTGTAATTACATGCATTGACAGCATAATGCCTGGAAAAAGATATAAAGGTGATATTACCAAACAAATGCCAAGACACAAAAGAATATCTGAAAGTCATGTAAACTCTAGCTAGAGAAAAAAAGAGAATGGGACTCACACACATTTCTTTAGCCTACTGTCATAATGAGAAACCATGACAATGCAAGCACCACAACCACCTTCACCGCAGCCTAGTTTGGTTCCCGTCAAGCCAATGTCTTCAGAAAAAATAAAATAAGAGTTAGATGCCACAGCTAAGACAATATTTGAAGTAATATTCAAGGCACAGTTGTGACATATCCTATTAATCACACGTCCACAATTTGAAATTTCTATACCAAATAAATGAGATACATACACACTACACTATACATCAAGTATGGATTATTTAGTGCCACTACATCCATTCAAGTCACTCAGCTATCATACTTACATCAGCTTAGTGAAGCACACAAGCGCAATTTTATGCTATAGATCATACCAAATCCAAAAATGCCAAAAGCCCACAATCAACTGCCCTGGAAATGTATGAGAAGAATAAGAACCCAAAAAGTAAGCAGTCCTATATACATACAAGCAGGTTAAGGTGACTTAATTTACCAAGTATACGCCCATCTAAGTGGTCTCCCATACATTGTCAAAAAAAGAAAAACATACGAGAGAAGAATAAATTGGACCTATTACATCTCTAACCCTCAAACTTGTCCAGAAAAATCTAATGACCCCTCCAACTTTGAAAATGACTGGTCAGACCCTTGAAATTGCTTAAAATGACATAATTAACCCCTAAGTCCTATATGGCAGAGCACGTGGAGATTTTGACAAGTTGAAGTCTGCATCACTTTAAGTGAATTCAAGGTGTCAATAGTTCACTTTATGCTAGTTAAGAGGATCAATAAACAAGCAAGTTCAGGATTCAATTTGAGACAGTCAATTGTAATCTTTCAGGTGAGAAAGATGAGCAAAAGGGACTAAAGAACATTGGGCTCAAGCATTAGGGTATGAACTCCTTTTGCATCAATTTGAGACAGTCAATTGTAATCTTTCAGTTCATAGGGATTGCATGCCAAGGAGGGCTAAATTTGGACCGAGTGAAAAGTTGAATCCTAAACCTGACAAGCAGGAGTCTCAACTCCTTCCCACTCAGCGAATCAAGCACAAAGGTTTATGTACATTCCTGAAAACTTTTAAATTGTTGCTGCTTTCAGAGGAAACAACAGCTCTTGAAGTTTAAAGTGACAAATAGTTTTAGCCATTTGATAATGTAGGAAATAGCAATAGTGCAATAATACTATTAAAAGTTATCTGATTGTAGTAAATAAGAACACAAGGTAATTGATACGCCTAATACATACACAGCCCCTCCAAGTTGGTCATAAAAGATTTCCTCTCGAACTTTGAAAACGAGCGATTAACTTTTTAGACTTGCTTAAAGCGACCTATTGTGCCTTGAACTTGCTTAAAGTGAACTATTGGCTTTCTTAACTTGCTTAAAGCGACCTATTCACCCCCCTGGACTCGCTTAAAGGGATAAGCGCTTCAACTTATCCAAACCTCCACTTGCTCTGCCACGTAGGACTTAGGGGGTTAGACATCAATTTTAGAAACTTCAAGGGTTAACCGGTCATTTTCAAAATTGGAGGGGTCATTAGACTTTTTTGGACAAGTTTGGAGGACTAAGGATATGTTAGGCCTAATTGGTAAGATAGAAAACTTACAGGGAGATAAAGTGCTTCTTTCTTCATGACAGCCAGTGAAGTACCAAGACAGCCCGAGCGCTGTTATAAGACCAATACTCAATCAGATAAGGAAGAGAGAGCAAAATAGAAAATGGTGACGTGAAATATGAAATAGCTACAATCATGGCTGTGAAAGCACCCATGCATAACTCTATGAAGTATGCAATATACTCACTCTACATCTATGTGTACCTTACCGGAAATATCTATGAAAAATATCACCATGCATACAAAAGTTGAGCAAAAAAGAGAAGTTCACCCTGTGTGAGGAACAACTTCAGATCAAAATTTGAGCAAAAAATGACTTCATATCTAAAGAAGCTGAAACTATTCTCCACAAGAACTAGGCATTCAGATTGCCTGAGCCTTGATGTGTAGTTACATTACAACTTGGGCATCTAAGACTTTTAGGTATTGCTACAGAGAGAGCAGATGAAGATTTAGGCTCAGAAAAATGAGCTGATGCAAACAGACTTGCACAAGTTTCGTTTATTTAACCATACATAAATTAGCACCTGAGCTAAGACCCATCCGACAAGCCAATCAATATCACTCCTGTGATTGCAGAGGACAAGTGCATGTTCTTTACCTGGAAATTTCACAAATAGAAGACAACTCTTCAATATGTGATACTAATAGGGGTTGCATTTTCAGAAACAAATGCAAGAAAGGAAAAAAAGAAAAGAACCTCAATTAATAGACCAGTAAACTCCTTTCTGCTTACCCATTAATTCAAAAGTTTCATCATCTGCATACACTTCAATCTGCATTGAGAAGATTATGATATTATTTACACCACCAAAAGGAGAAATCTTCTACCCAAAAATCAGGAAAACCCGTTTGTATACTACTTGGAACAAAACGCACATGTCTAAAAAGCACATGGAAATTCATTAACCTGTAATTTCTAATATTCCAAACCTATCATGGTGGGATAAGGTACAAAATTTAGAACTACAGTTATTGCTGGAAAACAGATTTAGACTCCACATTTAAAAACATTAGCACTCGTTTTGTAGATCGAGCAATTTCAGACTCCATGAACAGCAAATTCAACAAAACCCATTTCCCCATTAATTTGTTTCTACGTATGCGCCAGCTAAGGTACAAACTCATATTGTGAATAGTTACTGAACAAATACTATCTAGAATTAGAAGTAAAAGAACTAGTATACATGTTCATGAATGCAGAAGTGATGAAAAGACTTGAAGAATTAGACTTTAAGCACCTTCAGACCTGCCCACCAATCCACCAGCCATATGAGCTCCAACCATAGCGGTTCTGCAAGTATCTTGTTAGTCCTCCGATATAAACACTTCGAGAATGGTCGAACAATGATGAAGAGAACTGCCTGCAAAGAGTACATGAATAATAACTCAAAAAACTGAAAGCAAGCCCAAGCAACTCTAAGGGTCTGTTTGATTCAGTTGTTGTTTTTTGTTATCATCTCCAACAATACTCTTAGTGATTTAAACATAATAGAATAAAGTCGATAAATCTTGAAAGGAGACATGTACCAAAGCAAACCAAGAAGTATTGTTTGATCATAAATACTTGGCCAGCCAAGATAACTCTTTGCTTCCTTTCAGTGCAAAAGCCACGTCATCACTGCATTCCACAGACAAGATAAATGGTCAAATTACAATGCATCAATGGCTTTTTTTATGTTAATTGGTTGTAACAGAGAATCAATATAAACTCAACAAGAATATACAGGTTAGTGTTTTATTAAACATATAATCAGTCATTCGCAAATTTTAGATTGGATTAGAGTTGGCCTCCTAACTCGAAAATGACACAAATACTTAAAATTATTCTTATATTCTCTTACAATTTTACATGTATCTTATAAGGTACAAATTTAATTTTATGGTTATTGATGGAAACTCATTTAACCTCCACATAGAATAGTGCAATATTAAGCCTAACGTTTACTAGTTTGTACAATTTCAAACCTAATCGACAAAAATTGAGCTCTTTTCATTAATAGAATATGTGCAGTTTCAAGCCTTATGGGTGACGAGAATGCTGGAGATTGGAGGGTGGCCAACACATGAAAAAACTCATTTTTCATCAATTAGGCTTGAAATAACACCAACGAACAAACGTTAGATTTAAGATTGCATTATTTTCTACATTGAGACTAAATCCACTCCCCAAATAATTACAAGTGTCACATGCAAACATGACTCCAACCTCATCTTTTTACATGTCATTCTTAATAAGGATAGTAAAATTACACATAACCTTTGAACATATTACATGAACTCAACGTGGTATTGGCAGGTTAGAGGTTTGTTAAATAGATTTTAGAATCGAACTTTAAGATTATCAAGGTTAGCGAAATAAAGTAAACATCATTGTACGAATAAAATATGAAAATGATTCAACTGTTGGGGAACTTACCTTGGAAAATTGAGCTGCAACTTTTGCAGCATGTGTCTAGCTCCAGATTCGCATACAATTATTCTGCTTTCACCCAGCAAGCATCTGTCAAAGCAAAAACTTGGATCAGAAGAGTTTAAGTTGATCATATACCTCCAGAAGGAAATGAAAACATCCTCAAGGATCTGAAACATGGAAATGAAATTTCACAATTTTTATTGCAGTCTCTAAAAAGAATAGAAAAAAAAATCATGATGAATAGACATCTTTTATTATTATCTTTGAGATACCTCCGTACACAAACGTCCATTGGATTAGACTTGAAGGGTATACAACGCAACCTCATCTTACTGTGTTAGAATTCCATTAACAAATGGAATCGTAAGGATTTAAATCATAGATCACTTGATCTCAGAGGTTTTAATATTATGTAAAGAAATCAATTGACCTAAAAGTTTAACTGATAAGGGCTAAAAATAGCTTTTTCTTTATCTATTAGAATATGCAGAGGGAGGAGTGAAATGGAGTGCTTCCATAACCCAAGGGCTTCAAATTAGTTCAATTTTCCTAGACAATATGAGGTATTCATTATACCATATTCAAGCAACTACTTGGCAACACCAGATGTTAAGCCATGACTTCCATTATTCTTCAATTGAAGGTCTCTAAAAGGATTTTTCAAAGGAATAATCACCATGAATGGACAATATTTGCAGTTAACAGTTTATAAAGGATAAAGGAGAAAACTTACCCAACTTTCAAGAGAGCGTCCCAACCAGGAAAGTGTTCGCCATTGCTTGTGCAGAGAGATGAAACAGTCATTGCCAACTGTACCAGAGAAAAATTCTCAGTACTAGAACTCTTGATTTCTTGCAAATTAAATTTGTGCACGAGGATAATGGTAAATGAAATCCCTTTAAAAAAAATTCTATCATCCACATGTTCCTGATTATGTATTTCACATGTAACCTGTTTTGCAGGGAAAATTTACCTACATTTTTTTTTTCATTTTAGTGCAGTTGAACGAAACTAATGTCACTCTGTGAATGGAGATGAATGCACATATTTCCTTTGGCTTTTGAAACCTCCATTTTCATATGGAAAACATGATGCCAGTGTAGGAAGAAACAGAATAGAAATTCAAAGTGTTTTTAGCTTTTAACCTTTTCGAAGGTTGTCTCGCTCATCCCTGTTTTATAGAGTTCATACACCATAGCTGTCAAGAAAATTTTGCTGATCCTTGAACAACTTTTGATTACCTATAAAATGAAAAAGAAAAGCACATAAGAAAAGCTTAGTTATTCACTAGGACATAAATAAAAGTTGCAATTGAAACAACTTCTCTCTAGAAACTGACATGCACTCTCCTTTTTCCCATATCAATATGATAGAAATTTTGTATTCAGTTTGATAATTAATGTCACAGCAAAAATTCATACAAATGATGCAACTTTTGGCCACCTCATTAATTTCAAAATGCATATTTAAGACAAACAATTTTCTTGATGTGTGATTACTTGTTGCTTGTCATAAAATAATGTAAATAATTTCTTATCACATGGATGATTAACCTATAGGAAAAACATTAATAGAGATCGCAATAAGGGGCCTCCGATTGATGAATTGTCCCATGGGCCAAAGCTTTGGAGAGTTTATGCTATGAAGAAAAGATGGGGACACATGGAGGCTAATGAGGGAGAGAGTTAGTTATTTCCTCGGAGAGTGTGAGTTCAGAGACTGTTATAGGTCACTTGATAGCATTCAAGGGCATGCTTTTTGGATAGTTTGTTATTTTGGAATCGGCTGAGAGTTTGGACAGTAGGAGAGGTTCTACTAGTAATTTCTCTTTGTACTTCCTTTCCTGTTTGGTTATTTAGTATCAAATAACACCCATTCCTTATTTCCTCCATTGTTACTGCTATGAGTTTGTGTTAGAGCATTCTATGTTCTTCTCTGTTTCTCTTGTTTATTATTGCGATATCCAGCAAACATGGACTGTCAATCCAGACATCACAGTAGCAGGCAGACATGCATCCATATTTCGACAGTATTTAGGAGACAATCAAGATATCATTATGTCCAATGCCATCAACCACTCACAATTTCCACAATTTAAACTAGAAATTAAACTCACTTGAATATGAGGTGCCTGGAACATTTCCTGAATAGCTGCCTCAACCTCAGACATACCAACAAGACCTTTTCCTGGAAAATGAAAACAAGATTCATTTAGTGAAGACATACATGCTGTGCAACCAATCAACAGATAGTATTTCCATACAAAATAAATGTGTGATTTGAAAGTTACAGACTGCCTGCTTAGAGAACTCACAAAATACACAGTTTCCGTAGAATACTAACTGAGACTTTTCCAGATTGTAAGACTCATAATAGTAAGAACACTGTGATCCCTAAGGCAATTGAAAATTTCTGAAAGCATTTACAAGCAGCTGAAGTGGTAAAGCACACAAAGTCGCTTGGGAATTATAGTCTTGCTGCTCCGAACTATTTGAATAATCAAATTTATATCTTGAAAACATGCACAAACTAGTGATTCCCATTATTCCTCTGTATTTGTTCTTGTTTTCAGGTTTGGGAATGAAAAAAAATTGGTGCAGAAAAAGAGTTTATGGACCTGTAGCAGTTAAATCAGCTTTGGGAATTAAATGCTTGAGACGATAGTCTGCAATTTCTGCAGCACGCCTGCATATCTCCAAAGCACGCCGCACATCTCCTGAAATTGCTGCTACCTGAAGATTAGAAAAAAGAAAAAAGAAGCTGCCACCTTAGAACATATGAAGCAAATCAAAATACCAATGAAATAAAACAAATTAAAGAAATTCAATTCCAGATATATGTGTAACAAGTGCTTAAAGATCAGTAAAACATATGAAGCAAATCAAAATATCTACAGGGAAACAAATAACACAAGGACAGACCTTCCTTGAAGCAAATTCTATAGCTTGATTCTCAAATGCATCAATTCCTTTGAGGCGACTTGAAATTATTTCTTGAAGCTGCTGATAATTATATGGACCAAAGCAGAGCCTTTGTATACCCATACGGCTTGAAATACGAGGAAGCAACTTTTCTGGAAGGTCCATTGTATTTGCGATTCCTGAATACCACATTATATTTTGCATTAAAATCAAGGTCATCTTACTTTCCACCTCAACAAAAACAATATCATCCACAAATGCAGTGAGAGTTACCTATCACAATCAATTGTGAATGTGGCCTAGTAGGCCAATCAAGAATATTGTACAGCACCTGCATAAAGAGAAAAAGACATTCATATCACACGCCCATTTTAACATCAAAAAAGTTTGTTACTATATTATATAACAAGTAGATCAAGTTCGTCAATAAGTAGAATACAAGGCCGGTTATCATCATTCCCAACCTTTCCCTCCGAAAATCGCTCATTCAGTAATTGGAGAGCCTTTTTCCAACCAACCATGTATCCACTTAATGCTTCATATATAACCTGAGAGAATATAGTGAACAAATAGTATAACTCAACCAGAGGATTCAGTCATATGATATGAATGTGTTAACTTCTAAACATATTACCCTGTAAATGTTCTCTGCTGCTGATGCCTTTAGGCCATTAACCTCCACAAAAGAATATGGTCTCATATTTCCTAAATCAACTTCAGATTTCAGGTTCCTCAATACAGCATGTACACTCATCGTCTGTGAAATCATTCCAACAGAAAAACTGAATGAGAATTAGCACACAAGCCTACTAATTAGACTTCAATAGAAATTCATTTGACTAATATTTTAAGAATTTACCTTGCCAGTTCCTGGTACACCATAAATGCAAAGGCAACGACCCAGACATTGATCATCACAAATGGCACCTTTAATAAATGCACTTATCTCTTCCATTTCTCTATAGAAAATATGTGTTGCATCAGAAACCATAATGAAGGAAAACAAACTAGAAAATGCTATCAAGCCAACATGCTTGTTCCTGCAAGGTGGAGACTTGGGCAGTGTTGCCAGCAGAAGTGTTGCTTTTGCTTTCTCCAGTTCAGTCTTCTTGTGACAGCGTACATGCTCTGGAATTCTCTTAACCCCTATCTTCTGAAGCCCAAAGAATTGGCCCTTTCGCAAGTTCTGTCACAATATCATAGTTGGTTACTTTCACTATTCAGTAGTCACTAAGCTCAAAGCCACAAATAAGTAAGAATGAGAATTTCCATACAGCAGCCAAATCATGAGCTGTTGATGTTTTTGCTCGTAACTCTTTCAAATTTTCCTTTTCATAATCTATGTCTTCATCTGTATCAGCTTCTGCTTCCTTGGAAAAAATCCAATCTTCATCACTGTCATCGAGCTTAAGAGATAAGCGGCGAGTGGATCGGCGAGGAGGGTCCACCGTATGAGGGGTTTGTTTGCGTTTCTTGGATGGGGATTGGAGGAATTTCTTTGGAGTATCTGCCATTTCTAAGAGAGTAAGAAACCGACGATGGAGGAGGAGGAGGAACTGCTGGGGTGCTAGGAATATTAGCTGTTGATAATACAGTCAGTGGCGGAGCCAGGACTCTAAGCTCGGGGGGCTTGACCATGTAAGGAAAAAAAAATTCAATGGTACTTAAACATATTAATAAAAAATAGAAAAACATTACAAAATGTAAATTGAATCATAAAATGTGAGTACATAGTTTTTTTTTACCTATAATAAGAAAACTAATGCCTAACAGGTGGCAATTTACCCCTTAGCGATGTCATATTCTGAAATTTTTTCACAATTTCAATCAATTTCAAACAATTCAATAAATCACATTCAATTCAGTCAATTTAAATTCAATTCGATAAATCAAAACCCCTAAACTTAAAACCCTAACTATCACATTATCAATTTCAATTCAATTTAGTCAAAAACCCTAAAATTAAAACCCTAAAATCAAAATCCCTAAAATTAAAACCCTAAAATCAAAACCTTAAATTAAAAACTAACCTCTATATCTCTCTTCCCCAACTTCCGGCGGCGGAGATGAACGGCGTCGGCAGCAGCAGCAAATGAACGGCGGCAGGCGGCAGCAAGAAGGTTGAATGGCGGCAGCAGGCAGCAGCTCCTCTCCTTCCTTTCCTGCGATTCGCGATGTTGAATGAAGAGGAGTAAATAACAAATGCTGTGTATATAAATTAAACACATGTTTAAATGTTAAGTTAAATGAAAGGTACATAAGTCATTCCATAATTTTTAAAAAGCCCTAATACAACTAAAACGACGTCGTTTTAGATGTATAATTGAAAAAAAAAATAGAATTACAGAGATGGGGGCTCCATCTTCTCCATCGCCATGGCTGGGGGGCTCCCAGCCATGGCGATTTCTGCACCTAACAGCGGCGGAGCACCCTACCCTGGGGTTTTCCGGAGGGCCGGAGGGTCGGCCGACCCTCCGTGACCCTCTCTGGCTCCGCCCCTGGGATCCGCTAACACCCATCTAGATTTTAAGCGGGTTTGTGATTGATAAAAATAGCATGTGCCAGCTCGGTCCATCCTATAATATTAATTAGTAAATTTATATATTTATATATTAAATATTTATTTTTAAATATAAATTTTATTTTTTATAATTAAAATTATGTATATCTTTTTAGATAGCCTAATATGGTCTAGGCTTGGAATTTGATTTTTTAACTTGAGTCCAGCCCGTCTAAATTAACAGCATGCTGGGCTGAGCTTGGTCTGGGTATTTTTAGATAAAAACTTGTTTGGTGCAATCCGAACCCGATCCAGTCTGGCCTGATCCATGGACATGTCTAGTCTGAAACCTTTTTTTATATAGGATTCCAATACCAATAAAACCCGTATCTGCTATCATCCCCAAAATCGTAAAAATATTTTCGAGCCAGTTTCATGTTGAGTGGGTTGACACGAACATGACCCAAAAATTACCGTGTTATTTTTGGTCAACCCAAAAGTGACACATTACTTGTTAAGCTAAACACTACCACTAAATTTCCATGTCGATTTCGTGCCATGTAATTGTATGGTGTGTATTTTTACAGGTCTATCTGTATCCGCTATCATTCCTAAATATGAGATATCATGTCATCAGTTACGAATACAGTGGCGGATCCAGGATTTGAGGGAGGGGGGCAAAAACACTATGTAAAAATTTTTTAGACAAAATAGCATTAATTGAAAAAACTCTATGTAACAAATTTACAATACACACAAAATATGCCAACAATCCAAAAACCCACAACATAACATGATGATCAAGGTTAGATGGTTCACAATGTCATAATTGCATTTTTTTTAAAAAGGATGAGAATTTCTAATAGGATGTTACACAACCAAACCAACAAAAGGATCAAAAATCATGGACCTGCACATTAAATATAATTAGGCAAAGTCATGGAAGCAATTGTGTGGCTGCTACAAAATTAAGTTAAAAGTTTGAAGGAGTTTCTAGTTAATCCATTACAATTAAAGACAGATTCGATAAATACTAGAAGGAAGGTACATACATTAAACATCATAAGCAAAATCAAACCCCGAATTAAACCAAAACAATGGGAGCTGTACTATTATACAGAGCACCTAAAGAGAAATGGCAACCATAACAATAAGAGCTGTACCATTATAGATAAAAAATTAAACCCCGAATTCACAAATTAAACAGAGGGCAACTACAGTAATCGAACCGTTTGGACAAAATTTACAAATTAAACAGAAGGAAAGCACCTAAAGTAATCGAACCTACTGAAATGGAGGAAGAGGGAGATAACTGACCGGCGGCGTCAGGAAAGACCGGCGAAGAAGAATAGACCGGCGGCAGGCAAGGAAGGATGGACGAAGGAGAGCAACGCTGGAGACGAGATTAGGGCTGGAGAAAATCATAAACAGGGGATGGATATACAATAAAACCTCTATAAATTAATAAATTAATAATGTTGGTACCATGAAATTTTATTAATTTATAGAGATATTAATTTATCGAGTATGAATTTATTAAACTAGTCCAAATCGGGATCAGAAGAAATTATTATTTTAAAGAGTTTATTAATTTATCAAGTATTAATTTATGGAGGTTTTACTGTATATCGCTTCTTTTTAAATTAAAAATCCAGGCAAAACGACGTGGTTTTGGAGTAAAAAAATTTTCCCATGGATGAAGGGGAAGGGCCCCCCAAAATCTGCCCCTGGACGAATACATGATTGATCGATTAAGGGGCTGACTTTGCACGTGCATGCGTAAAAAATTTATTTTTTTCTAAATCGAACTTGTTTCAAATTTTTTTCATATGTATACATGTAACAATCTAAGTGGTCAAGAACCAATTTTTTTAGTATCAATATAAAACTTTTCAAAATTAATCTAGATTTTGTCTAAGATTCTTAACATGTAAAAAAATTGTGTTCAATAAAAAAATAGATTTAGGGAGGACCTAACAGGAAAAAAGAAATTGGATTTGAGAAAAAAAAATAGAAATTTAGATTTAGGGCTTAACGGGCAGAAAAAAAAATTTTGGATTTAGGAAGACCTGACACTTCTCGAACCATCTTGTGGATGCTAAATCAGAACACCATTAATATTTCTTGGAGACAGGAGGTCGAAACCGCTCCTAATCATGCCAATTTACTAAATACTCAATCAAAGTTTTAGGTCAAATGCCTAATTTATCAAATACCTAATCAAAGTTTAATCAAATCACAAATTTAGTACCACAATCCTTAAACTTTATGGAGAGAGGAGACCGAGACTACTCCTGATCATGATGGTTCTGACGGCTGAAAGGATCCGACCCCGACCTCTCCCTGGATACGCCCCTCCTAACATCATGATTGCATACATCTAAAGGTAAATTTTTACTTTTTATTAGTTAGGAATTTTACAATGTTGAGATTCTATACAAATTATGCACCATTTTTTCAAACGTTTAGAACTATGAGCAATTTTATCTCTAACATCTAAAATAGTATCATTTTACCTTTAACGTCTAAAATAATGCAACTGTAGTCATAATATTGGCAGCCAAGAGCAATTTTATCCCTAACGTTTGCAAGTTTGGTCGTTTTCATACATTATTATAAAACACATATATTTAGTTCTTTATTCTTCACCAATTGCATATCTGTTGGTTCTAAAAAAATATTTCATATTTTGTGTAATTTAATAATCGAATTGAAAATTAATATTTATAAATTTGGCTAAATATTTAAAAAAAATTGTCCAACTCGTACAAAAAAATAAACAATATATTTTTTATTTTATTTTTAAAAAAATCCACGTCTGATTATATGTTTGTGATCTGTTATTAATAAATGATAAAATGACGCACATGCGAATGTTATATTACAAAATTCATGACCGAAAAAACGGTTTGTTGAATAATTTTTCAAATTGACCCAACTTGTCAATGTTAGGAGTAAAATTGCTCTTAGCTGCCAATGTTGAAGGTAAAATTGCACAATTTTAGACGTTATGGGTAAAATTTGTTCCTAACTATCAATGTTAGAAGTATTTTTACATCTTATCCCTAAAAAAACAGCTTTTGAACTTAAAAAATGAAACTTTCAAGTTTAACTATTAACCGAGTTTTATGTTAATCGATGACTCAATAAATCAAATTAAAAAATTAGAGAGTGATAAAATAACGTACATATAAAGTGTAGATGACAAGATTCATGATTGAGAAGACAATTTGATGAATAATTTCTAAAATTGACCCAACTTGCCAACGTTAGAGGTAAAATTGTATCATTTTAGACGTTAATGATAAAATTGCTCCTGTCTGTAAATGTTAGAGGTATTTTTGCACTTTATTTCTAAAATTTAAAAGGCAAATTACAAATCTAGTCCAACTAAAGGGGTCCATTTATATATCTAACCCACTTTGCTTCCATCTCACCAAATTAGACACTTTCATTCATTTTGGACAAATTTATCCTTAGTTATATTCGATCGATTCCAATCGTTAGCGATTTTTGAGATTATTGAAGTATTATATTCAGTTTCCCATAGAAATAGTATGTTTTTAGCTTATACGTCTGCTTTTTTTTATGGTCTTGCCTCTTTCTTCATCTGTAACGGTATCGTTTCAATTTCCTCTATTTTCATCAATTTTCCTCCATTGTGTCGCTTTTGTGACGGAATTTATCGCATTTCGTCCCAAATGCGACAACAGTTGTCGCATCTCGTCACAAATGCGACATTGCAGCAGTTCAATTGTTATTTTTTTTCTTTCTCATTTTCTGAGCTTTCCATCTTAATACTCTTCCGCAGACACTAATTCTTCAAATGTTGAACTGAACATAATCTCTTCTCTCTATAAACCACCGTCTTTTTTGTCGGTTTGGAATGGGAAAGAAGACGTTGAGAGTCTGAGGAAGAAGGTGAAATGAAATAAGGGTATTCTTGTCCAAAATGGATGAAAGTGTCTAATTTAGTGAGATGGAAACAAAGTGAGTTAAATATATTAACGGATCCCTTCAAATGGGCTAGATTAGTAATACTCCAAATTTAAAAAAGAAATTTACATAGAATTACAAGTTTTAAAAAGTATTTAGAATTAAATCAACCTTATTTTTTAATATTGTCAATTGGAGTAATCCTCTTTTCATTTTGTGAAATTGAATATCCACGTTTATATATAAAATTCATACTTACTTTTTTGTTTTTTTGTTTTTTTTTTTTGAAAATTTCATTCTTTATTAACGGATCCCTTCAAATGGGCTAGATTAGTAATACTTCAAATTTAAAAAAGAAATTTACATAGAATTATAAGTTTTAAAAAGTATTTAGAATTAAATCAACCTTATTTTTTAATACTGTCAATTGGAGTAATCCTCTTTTCATTTTGTGAAATTGAATATCCACGTTTATATATAAAATTCATACTTACTTTTTTGTTTTTTTGTTTTTTTTTTGAAAATTTCATTCTTTATTTATATGAATTAGAAAAGCAGTAACTGTTTTCTATAAAATAAAAAATCAATAATCGTTTGACATTTGTAGAATAACTTTGGATTTTTCTATTTACCGCCTCCAAATTACTTATCACTGCTTCTTTTTTGACATTTTTGCCCTTTTCATTTTTCCATTCAAAAACTTAATATCCTCTCTCCCGAGCCAAAAATTGGATTTATGAAAAATGGACCTGAGAACATCGAGGAAATCAAATAACTACAGTTCTTATTTACACTAATTGAAATTCGTCTCCAAAAACTAACCGATTTAATCAATATATATATAAAAAATTCATCGAAAATGTACTAAATGGGTGATTCACGTCATTCGCCTAGGTAGAAACGGATGAACTATCCAAATTAGAATAATTAAGCTGAACTGACCAATAAATTTTAGGCTAAAATGCACCAACATCACCAAAAAATTTGGGATATGTAATATGTTTCACAAAGGTTAAATCACAGCCTTGATCACATGCACTTTAATGAGCATATAGAATTTGTTCATTCACCGTTAAATTTATGTTTATTAGAATCCTAAGGTGGAGATTCAAAGTATCCTGAGGCTTAGATTTAATAAGCCTATATCTAATGGTGAATGAGCAAATTCACTTGCTCATTAAGGTGCATGTGAAAATTACTGGTTAAATCATTGAACTTACTTTTTATTTCAATAAAATCATTTCCAACCAATTTGTCTTAAAAAATTTACTAGAATATTAACGCGATGCGGAAGATAGCTCACTAAGCCTCATAATTCCGGATATGTATAAATTTTTATGGTTGACGTTTTAAAAACGTGACAAGTATGTACATGTATGTCATGTCGTACATCCGAAGTCACAAAATCTTTTAACAAATTACATTATTGTCCAGACATGTATGTAGTTTAGGTAATATATAATCAATTATCTTCTATGAAATGAAAATTGATTAGAATAATTTTATTGTAAATTAAATACGAAATGAAATGATTCTATTGAAAGAACTAAAATCCAACTACTTCCGTATAGTTTATCTATTAATTTTATGAAAATCTAACATCTGTTTGGTTAGTAGAATAAATCTTAATACATCATGTATGTCTGAAACTTTACTGAACTTTTAAAATGTTTTAATAGCTCTCTCTACTTGTTTAAAATACAGTCAATTTGGTAACAAAACATTAAACTGCACACGCCAAGGTCGAGATATGGAGTTCTAATATCAGATAATGAAAGTTTTATGGTTGAGCAAATCAGAACTTTATTTTTAATATATTTTAATATATTCTATGAATTATGTAATAACGTTTCAAAGTGCATGCACAACACATCTTATGCATGCAATTTACTTTTTTTTTGTAACCGAGTAATTAATTTAGTATATTTTAAGCAAGGTGATGGGGCTATCATGATATTTTAAGAAAGTTGAAGGAGCCATCGAGACACTATGAAAATTCAGAGGTTAAAACAAACTTTTTCGATAAGAAGGACTAAGTTTTTTTTTTTTAAAAGGACTAAGTTTTTTTCATTAAAAAAAAGACAAGGACTAATATAGATTTTAAACATAAAAAAATAAAGAGAAATAGAAATATGGATAATTTATTAATTTTATAGAATAAACTTTGCATATTTAATTACTTTAAACTAAAATTGACATTTTTATACGTAGAGCCTGAATTGATATTTTCTGAAAAACTTTAGACCTATTTTAATACTTTATCCCTTAATTCATTGGTGTTGAGATGTACGTAAAAGAATGGCATCTCATCAAATATTATAATTCTAATTGTTATATTTTGTGTTATTTATAATATAATAATATAAGGATGGGTCGGACTGGGCTTTTAAAATAAATCTAAAGTCCAATCTATTTTACATGTGGGTTTCTGTGGGCTAGGACCGGACAAAGCCTAATATCAAATAATAAGTAGTCCAACTCATAAGGGACGGGCTTAAACGTGCTGGATATATCAACGGGTTCATGAACATGTCTAATAAAAATTCTAAAATAAATAGTCAAAAATCTAAATTTCAGAATAAGGGGTTCCTTGAAAAATACCTAATATAATAATTTCAAAACACTTAAAATAAATTCTAAAATAAATTTTGTAACATAAGAAAAATAAATTCAAAACTATCTTATAAAAAAAACATATAAATAGTCTCTGGTTTACTATATTTCTCTCAGGTCAGTATATATATTTCTAATATACCATTTGTGAAAATAGTACACAATAAAGTATTTTTTTGCATATATATATATATATATATATATATATATATATATGCTGTTTTCTTAAAAAATAATTTTATGTAATTTTGATGTGAAGCCATTATTATAGTATAAAGTATAGAGGAGATGGAAATTTAATTTACATAGCAATTTAATTTTAAAAAATTATTAACAATTATGTTAAAATAAGGAAATTATTATTAAAAAAATCAAATTATTATTTTTAATAAAAGCTAGAGTTTATAAATTAGAGGTTTATAATATATTTTTTTAGAATTTATGATTTATTAATTAAGATTTAGAATTTTTAAATTAGAATATAAAAATCTATTTTATTTACAATATAAAAATAATAATAACACGTTAATATTAATTTTGTTAATATGATTTAATTTTAAGTTTATAATTGATTATGATTTTCATAGAGAGGATATTATACAAGCCAATATATATATATATAAGAACTGGGCTTTTGAACTCGATTTATTGAGGCCCATAGATAAGCCCAGTTGTTTCGTGAAAAAGAATTAGGGTCAAATACATGAATATCATAATTAAGTATAAAATTACAACTAAGTCATATTATCAAACTTAATTCTTAATATATTATTATTCTTTATATATTATGATTTTACATCATAATTTAAAAAAATTTAGACTCCAATTCATAAATCATAAACTCTAGAAAATATATTATAGGTTTCTAATTTATAAATTCTAATCATTAAAATATATTAAAAGTACTGATTTTACTGATTTGATATAATATAAAATTATGATTTGACATAGTTGTAAATAGTTTTTAAAAGATAAATTTGTGTGTAATTTTCTCAAAGAATTAAGCTTAATTTAAGAATACCCATTAAGGAATGATGGGATTCATTTTCAAAATTCAAATTAGGATAATTAAGCTAAACTAAACAATCATTTATGTTTTCAAACAAAACATCTCACTAATTGCTCTGATAACTAAACCGTTAGTAAATGGTTTAATGCATGTGAAAATTAAAGATTATAGCTCAATTCTTAAAATCTTAAAAGTTTAAGGGTTCAAATATGATTTTTTTTCTTAAATAACAAAAATGACAATGATTAAAGAGACTCAATTTATTATAGGTTAGATAATTTAAGATGGTTTTACACGGTGTTAATTAGGTTTGTCTGGCTCGCAAGCTAACCACTTTGGGCGATTGTAATATCTGCCATGTGTTGGAAATAGCTATGCACATTCTCAGGGACTGTGGTTATGCTAGAACAGTATGGAAAATCTGGGGGAAAACGAGGAGCATTTCGGTAAGCCTTGGTGTACGATTTTTGCTACGACTTGCTGGTGGTTATGGAGATGGAGATGCCAAAGGATGTTCGATCCGAATAAGTCCTTCCCACCTGACCCCGTCCCATTTTTTGCTTGCTCAAACAAGTGAATTTGCGCGAGCTTTCGAAGATGTTCGGGGTACTAAGCATCAGATCTCTTATGAGGCGCAGATTAGCTGGAAAAGGCCGGAGGAGGGTTGGGTTAAAATAAATAGTGATGGAGCTTGCAAGGGTAATCTGAGACCAGCATTTACGGGAGGGATGATTCGGAACTCGTCAGGGGAGTGGCTGGGAGGCTATACAGACAATATTGGTGTTTGCTCGTCCGTCCTGACAAAAATTTGGGGGATAAAAGGTTATCGAAAAATTCTAGTGAAACTGAACTCACAGGTGTTGGTCAGAATGCTAACCGAGGAATCCACTTCAAGAAGCCGATTTTTTGGGTTGGTAGAAAAGTGCCATGAGATGATTGGAGCGGAATGAGATATAAAGATATTGCATATATATCGGAAAGGGAACCAGACAGCAAACTGGATAACAAACTACGCAGGGTGTTTACTTTTGGGCCATCACGAGTGTGGCGTGCTTCTTGCAGGCATCCAGAATTTGCTTTCTACCGACTGAAGTGGGATCATCTACATTAATCTATTATTTTTTATTTCAATTTTTTTTAATTGTTGGACAAATGTATTCAAAATCAGAGATAAAAAACAATTATTTGTTATGGTTTAAAGTTAGTAAGATGATTATGCAAATAATATCAAAGTATATAATTAAGTCCTTGCACTTTTAAAAGTCTCGGGTTTTTAATTTCTCATGGCTCAGTGTGTTTAAAAATTATAGATCACTAATTTAATCCTTAAAACTATTAAAGTTCATAAGTTAGTCTAACAAAATAAATAATAAGGGATTTGATCTTTTTTTTTTTATGAACAGAGAAAAAACCAGAAAAAAAATAAAAATGCAAAAGATTATGTTTCGGAGGCCTGCAGGCTGCCTATCATACTCGTGATGACCCAAAGGTAAAGTTCCTGCGAAATTCGTCATCCAATTCGCGGCTTTGTTACCCTCTCGAAGGGTGTGAACCACTTTGACATCCCAATTCTGATTCAGAAGCGACTTGCATTTGTCAATTAACCAAGCATATCTGTGGTTCGAATCTTCATTGTCTGACATCATTCTGACCACTAGGAGTGAATCGAGCTTAAAAATAACCTTTTTGAGCCCTTTTCGCCAAGCAAGCACCATCCAGGGCCGGTCCTGACATTTTAGGGGCCCTAGGCGAAATAAGAGGTAATGGACCCTTAATAAAAAAAATTATACGAAAAAATCTAAAAATAGAAATTTGGGCCTATTTTAGACCTAAAATATCATATTATTTGGTCAATTTTTAGACTTAATGAACATTATAACTAAATTTATAACAAAAAAAAAAAGTATATATTCAAAAAATTAAATTTTTTGGGCCCCTTCTAACCTTAGGCCCTGGGCGGCCGCACCCCGGATTCCCCTTGCTTGCTCCGTCACAATTAACGTTTTTATGGAGAAACCAAGGATCGAACCTAGTTACTCAATGCACATCATACCTAAATATTTAGCAACAAGCATCTTAAGGGATTTGATCTTTAAAACCGTGAAAATTTAAGGAATTAATTATAATAAGTTAAGCCCAATTCAAATTAGATGAAGTGACCAAATAGTTTTAATGTAAAATGTACTGACATCATTAAAGTTTTGAATTTGTTTCACAAATGTTATTGGATTTTATTTCCATTTAAAAAAAGAGGCACGTTTGAGATTGGGAAAAATAATATCTAGACAAAATATTATTGGTTTTGAATAATCTCATGAAACATTGACACATCATCAAAAGAAATTAAGATAAGATCTTGAGATTAATATATACCATTACTCAGTCAAACACACTGACTGATGGGTTATTTTTTTTTGGTAGGAAAGGAAAGGAAAAAAACAAAACCAACAAAAAACCTACACCGGGATCAGTCTAGGAAGGCTGACTCCAATCCTATCCTCTAGGAGAGAAGGCAAAAGAAAAGAAGGAGGAACAGATAGGGTAGAAACACCTAACATTCTCCCATGCCCAGCAGCTGCTAAGCGATCCGCCACGCGGTTTTGCTCCCTAAAAATATGGGAGAAATTAAGATACTCAAAGGCAGGACGAAGCCTCAAAATAGCTTTGATGAGATTCTGGCTCTTCAGACAAACAGCCTGGCTATCTGAAATCCTGTTAATAGCCTCCAGATTATCAGATTCCACCGAGAGCTTTTTAACACCCATGCGAATGGCGAGTTTAATACCTGACAAGATACCCCAGAGCTCCGCAGAAAAGGAGGAGCCCGTCCCCAAGTTATGGGTAAACCCCGCCATCCAATTGCCACCAGCATCCCGAAGAACTCCTCCAGCAGCAATTCTGCCATTGCTAAGGCAGGAGCCATCAGTATTCAACTTAGCAAACCCTTCTCTAGGCTTATGGAATATGTGAAGGGTTATTATTAGTTGGATTTTTTTTTTTCATTTAACACAATATTTAATTAAATTTGAATATGGAATATGTGAAGGGATATATTTCCGCTTTTAGATACGTTGATAGGCTCGGGTATCCGCTTAGGTCCGTGCCTTTAGACCGAACTTGGATACAAATAAATTTAGCTTTAGATTCAGTCCGATCCAAATTCATTAAAACCCGTCTATATTTTGAACGGATTTAGAATTGATAAAAATAACATGAAGCAGTTCAGCTCACCTTATAATGTTAATTAGTGAAATTATATCTGTATAAAAAATATTTATTTTTAAATATAAATTTTATTTTTTATAATTAAAATTATGTATATTTTTTTAGGTGGACTAATGTGGATTGGATTTAGAATTTGATTTTTAACTCGAGCCAAGCCTGTCTAAATTAACAGTGTGTTGGCCGGAGCTTAGTTTGAGTATTTTTAGATAAAAGTCTATTAAACTCGGTCCAACCCGGCCTGGCCTATGGACATGTCTAGTTTTAAACTTTTTTTCATATATGGTTCCAATATCCATACAATCAGTATCCCCAATCATCCCTAAAATTGTAAAAATATTTTTCGAGTCAGTTTCATATTAACTGGGTTGACACAAATATGATCCCAAAAATTACCCTATTATTTCCGGTCAACCAAAAAATAACACATTACCTACTAGCTAAACGATATCATTAAATTTATGTGTTGATTTCGTGTCGTGTCATGATTGCATACATCTAAAGTTAAATTTTTACTTTTTATTAGTTAGGAATTTTACAATGTTGAGTTTATTTATAAATTATGCACCATTTTTTTCAAAACCAAATATTCAAAAGAGTTGGCAACCAACATTTATTTCCTTTGCCATTTTTTTTCCTTTGGCAATTATTAGATAGAGCTAAGATGATTTATGAATATGAACCATTAATCATTAAATAAAGGAAAAAAACATCTTTAAGCCCTTCAACTTTTCAATTTTTTGTTAATTGAGCCTTTTTAATCTTTCAATTTAACACATTTGAACACTTCGATCAATTATAATTACACATTAAACCATTTCTTACTAAATTAATTAGTGTGAGCGTTACTTATTTCTCCATTTGAAAGAAAGTTCTTACATTTTTCTTATAACCACGTCAAAATCATATGAAAGGAAAGGATAAAATGCAAAAATACCTCTAACGTTTAAGGTTAGGAGCAATTTTACCTCTGACGTTTAAAATTGTGCAATTTTACCCTTAACATTGGCAGCCAAGAGCAATTTTAACGTTCGCAAGTTGGGTTAATTTCAGACATTATTATAAAACATATATATTTTATTTCTTATTCTTCACCAATTGCATATCTGTTGGTTCTAACAAAAATATTTTATATTTTCTGTAATTTAATAATATAATTGGAGATTAATATTTATAAATTTGGCTAAATATTTTTAACAGTTTGTTGAATAATTTCTCAAATTGATCCAACTTGTCAATATTAGGGGTAAAATTGCTCTTAACTGTCAACGCTAAAGGTAAAATTGTACAATTTTAGACGTTAGGGGTAAAATTATACAATTTTAGACGTTAGAAGTAAAATTGCTCTTAACTGTAAACGTTAGAAGTATGTTTACATCTTATAACTAAAAAAATAGCTTTCGAACTTAAAAAATGAAACTTTCTAAGTTTAAATAGAATAAATGTTATTCTATTAACCAAGTTTTATGTTAATCGAAAAACTCAATAAATCAAATTAAAAGATTAGAAACTTAATCAATAAAAAATAGAAAAGACAAAAGGACTCCGAATGCTTTTTCCGTTGAATAAAGATACCAAAATTGGATACATGGAATCCCAAGAACAATCCAAAAAGTTACCAAACTTCAATCCAATCCAAGAAAACTTTACATCCACTCAACCAAACATAAATAGCAAATGTTTTCTTGTTCATAACAAAAACATGCTTGCTTCCATAGTTAAGTTAACTTAGAAAAGATGGTTGAACAGCAAAACTAGAAAGACTAGTCAAAGAAAGCAAAGATTAGTTACTCTAGGCAACCTGTTATTGTCTAAAAAAGAGAGATTTGTTGTCGAATCAACCTCGTACTATTCGGCAAGTTTATGCCATGTTTAAAGCTTTCTATTTGCTTGTTTGAGCTCCTCAGCTTCAGTTTCGCTAATAACCGACTTCGATAAGCTTTCAAGGGAATTACAACATAGTGAATCTCTGGCAACTCGAGTGTCTAATTACAACAATTACTGACTACTTTGAAAGAAAAATCAGTTAATATCTACCGTCACTAGCTACTTTAAAAGAAAAATCAGTTAATAACTATCGATAACAATCCGTTTTGGCTAGTTTATGCCATGTTTAAAGCTTTCCACTTACCTGTTTGAGTTCATCAGCTTCAGTTTCGCTAATAATGGACTTCGATCAAAGCTTTCGAGGGAATCGAAACACTGTGAATCTCCGATCAACTTTCTGGCAACTCGAGTGTCTAATTACAACAGTTACTAGCTACTTTGAAAGAAAAATCAGTTAATATCTACCGATCACAACAACAGTAAAGAACGGTCTACATTGACATATGAACTAAAACAAGCACTCAAAACCATTCAAACAGTCCGTATCAAAGCTTTCGAGGGAATCGAAACAAAGTGAATCTCTGATCCCAACTTTCGAGCTCCAACTTATGCTTCGGTCCGAAATCAAGGTCATATTCAGCAACTATGGACATGAATTCTCAGACATAACATGCTTTGTAGGATGGATTTTCAATAGATAACAGACTCACCTCCCGTTTTCGCTCCAGCAAGGAGCATCAAGATTACGAAAGTAATTCATCGTAACAGTAAGTAGCAGAAGAACACAGCAGAGATGATATAAAACATAATTAAATTATCAAAAATTACAGGCGGAAATCAGTACCAAAACTCCGAGCGAAAAAGGAATTAACAATGGAAAATTGCCACAAGGATCAGCAGAATAATAAACCAAAAAATTACTAGGCCTCGCTTCCTAAATCGTAATTAACTTCGCAAGTCATCGAAAGAGACCTATCTTAACAGAACCTCACTTGCATTCAACGGTTGCCTCAGCAGCTCGACGAGGCTTGCTCTTCCGCCTGCTTCCATTATGTCGAAATCCATTCGATTTCGTTGAGTCATCAGTACTTGTTGATCTGTTAGATACACCGTTTTCTTCTTTCATCGAATCAGGTTTCTCTTTTGTCTGCGCGTATCGCTTCCTCTTCTTCCCGTTTTCTGCTGCTACTGGACTTTTCGCTTCTTTGCTTGTTGTAATGCCTGGTTTTCTGCTCTCTTCGTCTTCCTCTTCTAATTTTTCGACTTCCTCTATATCATCTATATCGTCTTTCAGCGGTTTCTGAGGCCTTCCCCTTCTCTTCTGTGCCGGAATTTTCTCTTCCTCGCCACTTCCAGGATCATCATGATTGTTGACGGTCAATCTTCTTCCCTTTCCTCTACCTCTACCCATAATTCTATAATCCCGTGAAAGATAAACTCATACGAACAAAGAAACTTTCTGCAAGATCAACGACACAGAAAAGGAAATACTAAGGTGTTGATTTCACCAAATTCACAAGTAGAAATCATACCATAAGAAGCAAACAACCACATTTGCATCCGACTACTATGTATCAAGAGCTCTAACACCGAAAAGAAATACCCTTCAAAGACGATAAACATACATAACCCAGCTAAAAGCATTTAAGTAGGAAATAAAAAAAGGCATTTTCAAGGTACGGTATCAAATGAGTCTAAAACATCAATGAAGTTTCGCAACGATAAAAACTTGAATACAAAAGCCATCTTCATGATTAAGATGATAGCCAATAAGTGCCCGTTTGATGCTCTTTTTGTCGTTTTACTCCAAATAGTAGATATGAAGTGTTAGTTTGATTAGGATTGAGAAACAACTGCAGATAGCTATTTTGAAAGGAAAATCGGCTACCATCAACAAAATAGCTAACAACAACAATAAACGGAGAACCAAAAGGCCCATAGGGCCTGTTTGGTTCAACTATTGTTGTTCATTGTTTATTGTTGCTATTAGCCGATTCTACTTCCAAAATAGCTATCTGCAGTTGTTCCTCAATCCTAACCAAACTAACACTTTATATCTACTGTTTGGAGTAAAACGACAAAAAGAGAATCAAACGGGCACTTATTGGCGATCATCTTAATCATGAAGATGGCTTTCGTATTCAAGTTTTTATCATCGCGAACACTAAAAGATGTTCAAGTATTAATCAAATGAACAGAAAATGAAATAAACAAACAAACAAGGCTTAAGCACTGCATCCCAGAATCTGAAGATTTCTCAACACAAACTTCTGTTCTTGCCAAGAAAAAACAAAAAACAGAACAAATCAAATCAATATCTTGACTTTCAATTGATTTTATTTGAGCCCAAACCATGAAATCTTCAACTTCACATACCTCTATGATTAAAACCCCAATAAAAAGAATCATCTGGATAGAAAAACCCCCAAAACATAACTGAAATCAACAAGTAAAGCTATGATTTTTACAATCAAAATCAAAATTACAACTGAAATTCAATGATAAGAACAAACAAACATGCATCAAATCAAATTAGGGATCAGTAAATTCACATCATACAAATCAATAACTTCCCCCCAAATTAAACACTTGACAACCCTAAAACAAGCTCAAACCAAGATCCAAACAACCAAAACCATCAAAACTTCTCACTTTCCCAATAAAATTCAAAATAACAAATGAAAACGAAACTAACCTGGTATTGATAACAGCTTATACCCATCTCCAACACCAAACCCATTACTCAAAACCTGCAACAAACCCCAAAAAACACCAGAACCCAGTTGGATTCTTCAAAACTAATGAACAAAAGCTGAGATTTTTAATGATCTAAACAAGAAACCATTGATACCCAGATCAAGAAACATTAAGATTAGGGGATTTTAAGGTAATCCAGATGTGGCCCCTCAGAGAAAACACGGTTTGGAAGAAGGGGGGAGGAAGAAGGTGAAGAGATATTTGTTGATTGGCCTTTGTGAGTCTGTGTATAAGTGTGTGCTTTGAAGTGTAAATAAACGAGTAATTCCGAGTGGTAATTTGGGTAAATAATTGGATTTGGGAAGGGTAGTTTGGTAAAAGTGAGTGTTGTCAAAGTTCAAAAGTGCAAAACAGAACATCTAAAGTACAGATACTTCTCTTCTCTTCTCTAATCTTTAAATCTTGCTTTGCAATCTTTGAGCAATTCCAACTACTAGCACCGTCAGTTTTTAAACCAATTAAAATAAGGGTAATTAATTTATTAGTCCCTATATTTTAACAAAACACACTGTTTAGTCCCTGTATTTTAAAAAACACATGGTAAGGTCCCTAACCTTTTTCTCAGTGAACTGTTTAGTCCTTCCGTCTGTTTGTTACATTTTTTACCGTTTATGACTTCGGAAATGACTAAATTACCCTTTACTATTTACCTTCAAACTTCAGAAGAGTAATCCAATTTAGAAGAAGAAGCTATTTGCATGGAGAACAATAAAAAGAACAGACTCAACGCTTACGAATTTGAACGATTAAGAAGAAAATTAAGAACAAGAACACTCAAAGTTGATTTCAGATGCATTAGAGTTTAAAGGAAAGCAAAATAAAGGAAAAGAAGAACACAAATCCAAATTGACTAACAGAATCTTCATGAGAGTCTAACGGCAGGGACTAAACAGTTCACCAAGAAAAACATTAGGGACTAAACAGTTCACCGAGAAAAACGTTAGGGACTTTAGTGTGTGTTTTTGAAAATACAGGGACTAAACAGTGTGTTTTGTCAAAATATAGGGACTAATACATTAATTACCCTTAAAATAATGACTTAAGGTGTGATTTTATAAATTAACTAATTAAAAGAAAAAATTGTGGATGGACTTTAAAATTTTGAAAATCTATGTATAATATAAAACAGTAACGATCGAGCTGATGTGTCACTTCTTTCTTTTTTTACTGATAAAAAATATAATATAATATATAATATATTCATTTTAATTATATTATTATATTTATCTATAAAAAGATTATTTAAATTAAATGTGAAAATAAAATAATAATATTTAGTTTATATAGCATCTTTATATCATTAATTGTAATTATTAAATTACACTTTTATTAATATTTATATATTAAGATGAATCCGTGCATCGCACGGGTCAAAAACTAGTAGAGGTATATAATTTGTGGAATTTACAAATTTAGATATTTTATAAAAAATTATTATCATGATTATTTACTTTAAAAAAAGCATTTTGGAGCAATTAAAAGATAACGATTTTACAAATTATTTTATATACAAGGTTTTATTTTATAATTTTTACCGAAAATTTAAGTGGCTTGATTCTTTACTTACAAACCTCATATCATCAAGGTGCGGAAGGAAATTGGTTCTCAAAGTCGGAAGACCTCTGTCACACATTGCTCAATCATAATTTTCTGACATTTTCTCGGGTAGCAACAGAGACTGGGCTATGTTGTTGGCCTTGTTCGACCTCGTGTAACCTCGGAGGAAAATGTTCATTTGATGATCCTTTTACCAACAATAGGATTAACTCGTCGAGTAGGAGAGCTACTCGGCGAGTAAGGGGAGCTACTCGACGAGTAAGATGAAGATATTGAGCTTTTTTTTCAAAGATTTTGTGAGCAGGCCTTTGGAAAAATGTCTACCATGGCCGAGTAGGATTAGCTCATTGAGTAGGGGAGCTACTCAGCGAGTAAGGCATAAATGAACCTTTTTCTGCACTATCGAATTTCTCCAAAAACACACAACACGTAATTAAAACTCATTTAAACATAAAGCATAATAACTAAAATGCATAAATTAAGATGAAAAATAAAATAAAATTGGGTTCCCTCCCAAAAAGCGCTATGTTTAACGTCCTTTTGAGCTTCGACGTAGCTAATGCAACTCTTTATGGGTCTGAGCGGTTCAATTATTCCACACGGAGCTCTTTTAGCCCGTGTTCATACTTTTTAATCCTCTGCCCATTTACAGTGAAGTGCGATCCTTTGTCGCCTTCCAATTCCACCACTCTGGATGGATAGATTCGTGTGATGGAGAAGGGGCCACTCCACCGGCTTATAAGCTTTTCGGGAAATAACCGCAACCTTTAGTTGTAAAGTAGAACCTTGTCACCTATGCTGAATGTCTGCTTAGGATTCACTAATCATGCCATTTTTTAGTTTTTTCCTTATAGATATTGGCATTCTCATAAGCTCCCAATATGAATTCCTCTAGCTGATCAAGCTGCAATATTCGGTTCATACCTGTGGCTGTTCCATTAAAGTTAAGAAAACAAGTAGCCCACAGAGCTTTGTGTTCTAGCTCTATAGGTAAATGACATGATTTCCCAAAAATAGGATGCACCTTTGGGAAGAAGGTCCATTATTTGAAGGATTCGCGACAATCCAGTCACTCAACCTACTTGCTGAGACCCAACGCTCCTACAACTAATCACCAAGAAAATCACAACCAAAAGCCCTAACAGGAAAGACAAGTTCTGCAAGTTTCATAAGAAAACTGGTCATACCACCGATGAATGCAAACATTTTGGTATGGAGGTGGAAAAACTACTCCAATAAGGCCTAAGATCGAAAATAGGACCAATACAAGACGCGCCCAAAAACCAAAGGGAACATGCTCCTAGAAGGGATGATCCAAAATGACCCCGATATCTGAGAGAAATCTAAGTCATCAAGGAAGGGCCCCCTGACTATACCGAAGGTTCCACGAGAAGAAAAAAGATGAATGGGATAACGAGGGAATCCCTGCACACCACATAACGAAGCTCTAGTAGTCTCCCTTCTGATCAACAACATTATTTTCCATCGTATCCCCATTGACACTAAGAGTTTTGTAGACCTTATCTCCTAGGTCGCGCTGGAAAGCATGAACCTTAACATAAAGAGACTTTAGGAAGGAACATTCCCAATTATTGGCCTATCAGACATTGAGGTCCCAATTGTAGGTCTCTTTTTGCTCCCGATGATTTTCAAGAGGGGCTACGACTTGTGGAAGCCCATGCCGAATGAGTTATGGTGGATATTCCTTTGGCTCAATATTCCATCATGTGAAGGCCTTTAATCTCAAGCATCGCAACCACTATAGACATCAGGAATCTTACCCTCACAATATCCAGCACTCAAAGATCTGGAACAATCCACAAGAATTGCCAGCTTGCTAAAGAGATCCATTGGACCTCAACCGAGACTAGCTGAACATCCCTGATAATCAATACGATAGGAGCCCCGGAGGACTTAAGAGGATAAACCCTCAGCTAGTAGAAGCTTTAGAGGATTTCTGCTTGAACGAAGACCATATCCTAAAAACAGGGACACAACTCTCCTCGATCCTTACAAACGACATCAAGAGCTCCCTAGCAGAGCATGCTGATGGTTTCATATAGATTACCTCTGACATCATTAGAGTCACTCTTGAACACGCCATGCATTGGTTGACCATTGACTTATCCCAAGCCCTGATCATACAAAAGAAACGCCTCCACTCCAAAGATAACCAAAAGGCCATTAAGACTAAAATCGACAAGCTGATAGTCGATGGTTTCATTAAACCAGCATCTTACCCATGCTCAATCTTTTATTAACCTAGTACTTGTAAAGAATAGTAGTAAGAAGTATCATATGTATGTATATTTCACTGATCTTAATAAAGCACGTCCTAAAGATTGTTACCCGCTGTGTAACATCGACCAACTCATCGATCAGACAATTGGTTACAAAATCATATCCATCTTTAATGCAATCGCGGGATACTAACAAATTTCCATGAATCCCAACAACGTTGAAAAAACTTCCTTTATCACTCACGAAGGCACTTTCTGTTATACAACTATTCCATTTGGACTAAAAAAATATGGGAGCAACCTATCAATGACTAATCAACAAGATGTTCGTCGAACCCATCAACAAAAATATACAGCTCTATGTGGATAATATGTTGGTTATCAGCGAGCATAAAAAGGATCACCCAAAAGACCTCGTGGAAGCCCTCTCAGTTTATAAGAAATATCAGTTGAAGCTAACACTAGAGAAATGCATCTTTGGTATCAGGGTGCGGAAGTTCTTAGTATATGCAATATCAGAAAAAAGGCATTGAACCCACCCAGATAAAGTCTCGACA
Source organism: Euphorbia lathyris (assembly GCF_963576675.1). NCBI lineage: Eukaryota > Viridiplantae > Streptophyta > Magnoliopsida > Malpighiales > Euphorbiaceae > Euphorbia > Euphorbia lathyris. Next base: position 13,423,693 of record NC_088910.1, on the reverse strand, counting down.
GTACGCGATATGGTCGCCCTTCAAAACATGCAGGAAGTCCAACGGCTTAATAGCAAGCTCGTAGTCTTAGGATGGTTCATTTCCTACTCCATCCAATAACCCCCCTTTCTACAAGTTGCTAAAAAAGATCACCCTTTGTAAGTGGAACATAGATTGCTAGAAAGTATTCAACGCCATAAAAGTATTAATAGGCTTGAACTTCATTAGACTTTGGAATTTGTAGTTGTCAACTTATGTATATGCTGAAAGCAGGTAAATTACACATTTTACCTTGTGGCAATACATTCTCAAATTTTTTGGGCAAAAGATCAACTTTGGCAGCATGATCTTGCACGAGTTATGGAAGTCCGCAGAGAATGGGCACACCAAGTAATAATATTGAAGGCATGAGCGAGTTTTTGTTAGGATAAGTTAAATGTCAGCTTAAATTATGCACATTAGAGTACAAACTGAACTTTTCAAATTTTTATGAAGTGCTGAACTTTTTTATGAATTGCTGAATATTTTATGAACTTTTATGGGTGGAACAATGTTTATTAAGTATTTAGTGAGTCCAATGGAGTATGAAAAATACAAGTCAAGATGTGCATATGATTTTGATTGCAAAGTAAATTGAATTGCTTGCGTACCATTATTTTTCTTCAATGTAGTTTTCTTACCATTATATTTTTAACTTTATCGATCTCCTCTCGATCTCAACAGAAAATATATTTTTATGGTAGAAATTACTTTACTTTCAGTAAACTGCAGATTATGCGCTATCAAAATTTCATGCATCTCTACTGAGCCGTTTATTTTACCCTTAGTTTATATCGATATGAATTACATATAATGGCCCTAATTAGGCTATTAGAGTGTGTAGCACAATAGAGGCATTTGACATTAAGATCGGCACTCAATTAACTTGTGTATTTTATATTGCAGGGAGCAAAAGGATGAAAAAAACTACAAAGAATGGGCATAACAAGTCAGAAGATTCAAGGTTTAGGTGTTTAGGTTTCTTATATATAGTTTAATGTTAGCTTTGTAATGACAAGCCTTTGGTGAGGATTGTGATCTTCATATATGTACAAGTTTATTGTTATATATAAAGGTTATTTTCATATTATTTGCAATCTACTTTGGCTATATATACAGGTTCATGAAAGAGGTAGAAAAACAATGACAAAATTCTTATAAGAAAATGTCATATTAATTACGTTCCAACAACGTGATTTAATACACATTATGTCATATGAATTACGTTACAATGACAGTAAGGAAAATAAAAACTGTCATAACATAATAGCTTCATTTTAACTTGATATTTTGACAGATTATTTAAAAATGGTGTCATGAGAACATATATTCGATGACAATTGTTATTAGATAAACCCATATAATTAGTGGTCAGATGATAGATCGCTATTTGGTCGCTGTCATGTGAGGCTATTACAGATGACAAAACGCGACCGCCATCTGAAGTACCATCAGATGATAGCGAGTCCTGTGACAGATTTATATCTTGCGGGATGACGGTTTTTAACCGTCATCTGAAGGGGTTTTTGGCATAGTGATTTCTCCCATTCCCTCTATTAATATGGCCCATCGGGAAGATGAGACTTTCATCATGTACTTTACTATCACTAAAGAAGTAGTAGCCATCGTGTTCATAGCGAAACCCTCACTGTGTATTACCTGGCGGGGTTTTTGAAAGGAGAAGAGTTATGATATTCAATCGCCGAGAAAGTGGCTTTTGGCCTTATACAGGCAGCCGATAGACTCACCCTTACTTCAAGGTGCACACTTTGCCGGTCCTAACTTCCTGATAAAAAAATCCATCCAATGGTAAGAATTATTTGAAAGAATAACAGATTGGTCCATACAAATCTCCTAGTTTGACATCACCTTCGAATCATGAACCACTATCAAGGCCAAGCTTTATCCAATTTACCCACCAACCCCTTTTAGATGGCACCACTCCCACGTCCAAATAGTGGCTGTTAGGCATGAAATTGACTAAGTTTAACATAGTATTTATAAGGGAATTTGGGTGTTTTTTTTATATCATTTGGTAAGAAATAAGGGCTAATTACTGTCCTTGTGCAAATAAGCAAAGATAAATGCTAAACTCGCTGGAAACAGCTTGTTTCACTAATGCCAAGAGGAGTGGAGCCTTATTTGTATCCAACGGTCAAACGCCGGATTATCCAATGACGGACAGTGACAGATCAGTGGTGGCAGAGGCAGAGGCAGAGTGGCAGGAGAAAGTGTGTTGCGATGGGATTTCTAAAAGTAGCAAGATGACATGAAGTATCACCCCCTTGAGTGTTCAAGGGTTAATGGATTTGTAATCATTTCTTTTTATTTTCAGTTGTAGTGTTGTAGTTGACTTTTGTTGTTGGAAGGGTACGAAAGTTGTACCAATTTTGGCCCCTGTCTTTCTCTTTAAGTAGGTAAAGCAGAGGAAAGATAGGGAGTTCGGATTTTTAGTAGTTTTTCTTTAGACAAGTAGAATAGGAGAAAAAAAAGAAAAAGGAGAGCTCCCATGGAGTCTCAAGTTGTATCAAGAACTACCGACTGCTCACTACTCGATATGAGTGAGTAGTCCATTTTGAATGGGCACGGCCAGGCCGACCCGGTTATGTAAGTTTTACAATCGTTCTTAATGAATAGTTAGTATTTCGCCAATGTTGTGATTAATGAGGATTTAACTTTCATGCCTATGCATGTATTTATGTGTTAGATGGATGATAGGACACTGCTTTCATCTTCACTGATATCTCTATTAATCACACAACCTTGAAGCTGACCAGTTAGATGGTTGTGTCAAGGGTTTTCTTAATCAGAAATGCAGTTTTGTTCTTAATGCTAGAAAGAACGTATCTTTAGGACGCTAGAGGTGCTAGTAAGTCTTAGGAGTTTGAGAACACATGAAAGTTGACTCAAACTCACTTCAAAACTGATACTTTGGCTTCATTGGCATTATCTTCTATTTCATGTGAATTTTGTAAGACGAAGCACTACCTGTTCGGCCGTGTCGGGCCTGTTCTATTATTCTAAATCATTACAAAGCTATCTTATTTCTTACTGAAGGAAATTAAGGCTAAGGTATAGCAGCGGAAATATAAAAATTTTAGCCTACTTCCTTTTAACCATAGGATCCGTTAATCGTTATTTCATATAAAGAGGGATAAGAAGGAATACCTTTCGATGAACAATCTACCGTTGTTAAAGAAGCGCCCGCAAATCTTCTCCGAGATTCCAACCACAAAGTATAACATGGTGAGGTTAAGATGGAATCAACCCTTATGAGATGCAACCAAATTAGATTGCCTCTAATTAACCAACACAAGATCAAAGAGAAAAAGAGATGGATGAGATTAATCAATTGACGGAAGCCGTATGAATTCTTGTCCACCAACTAGGGGATGCGAATTCACTCTCTCACACTTAATGTAGGTTTCGAAAATCACACTAAGGGGAGGGGATTAGCTTGGTGGAAATTCTCATAGGGAGGGGGTATATATAGTCGCTTGTATCTAAACCCTAGTTAGATAGGAATATGTTACTTAATAGGAATTCCATTCGGAATAGGATTCCTAATTATTATCTTTTAATATATCAAATACATTTAGGATAATAATAAATAACCTAATTGGATAATAATAGGAGTATATTAATCTAATTAAAACTCCTAAGTTAATTATCTCTTAATTAATTTAATTCACAAACCTAATCAAATTAGGATTAATGGAATTAAAATAATTCCTTATTTACTATATATAAATTTCGGCCCCCTCTATATAAATGGGCCTTACTGGGCTCAATTGGGCTTCCATCTATTAATCATATCCATCTCTCTTTTGGTTCCAAGTCCTATGTGTGATCCATTAGGTTCTTACTACTTCTGGCCGTATGCAACTATTAAATTAATTTCTTCAAGAATTATATTTAATCCTTGCATAACGGAATGATGTACTGAGTATGTTATAGGCAAGTCTGTAATCATTCCCCCAGAGTTCGTTAAGAAGACAGGTTGATTCTGTCGTTAACCCTTCCGTATTAGTTACAGTATAATTCGATCCTTTATCAACTATATCCTTGAACTGAATTTTATGACTATGGGTGATGTCAAGTCACATATAGCGAGACGTTCGTTTTACTTGTACAGGTCGAGTCAACTCAAATAGATAGGTTAAGTGAAATCTGTATTTCTACTCTTAAGCTATCACCTTGCAAGGATTTAGAGTCGAGTCTTCCACAAGCGATCCTTGGATATATCTCCCATTAATCGGGAGTGATAAATGCTCAATCCAATGTATAACTACCCTGATATTACTTCCTGTGACACCCAACCTTTGCAGTTCACACCCTAGAGTCATCTCTGTTAAGGATCGTGGGACCACAGGATCAAAGTCTCACATTCAGTAATTCAGGATGACCAATTAACATTCCTTTGAGTCTGAGGATTACTTATACCTATTAATACCAATGAGATGAACAGGTGACAAGGATGAATCTACCCATCCTGTTATCTCAAATCGGATCCCCAATCCTAATGAACGACGTTTCATCGGATCTATGTAAATGTCCAGATATCTATATATATGAAGCTTGTGAGATCAGCTTTCTGTCGGACAGAAGACATTGTTACATACAAGTCTCAACAGTGATATATCAATCCTAAACATATCACTTGACTTGGGGTGGTTTTAAGTTTATTAGTTTATTATAAAGTTTTGTCTCACTTCATGCTTGTATGAACACTTTATAATCACTTTAAACAAACTTACGGATTTCCTTTTATTAGACTTTATATAGTGCTTAAAAGGGATTGCCTTTATATAGTTATAAAACATATATCTCATTAAAACAAATGATATAAAGAACAATTCATTTACATTAAGTTTGTATCCTGCAACAATTGACTATAGGACACCGAACCCCAACATACTCCCACTTGGACTAAAGCCAATTGTTTCTAAAACTTATCCCAGTAGAAGTTAAATGACGATCATGTACTTTCTGGGTTAAAGGCTTTGTCAACGGATCTGCAACGTTGTCCTCTGTAGGTACTCTTTCTATTCTCACATCTCCTCTAGCCACAATCTCTCTAATGATGTGGTATCGCTTTAGGTAGTGCTTGGATGCATTATGAGACCGTGGTTCCTTTGCTTGTGCAATGGCTCCATTGTTATCACAGTACAGAGTAATGGGATTGACAATGTCAGGCACCACTCCTAGTTCTGTAATGAACTTTCTAATCCAAACTGCTTCCACAGCAGCGATGTACTCTGACTCGGTCGTAGAGAAAGCTACGCTTCCCTGCTTGGAACTTTTCCAACTGACCGCGCCCCCATTCAAGATAAACAGGTATCCTGATTGGGATTTAAAATCATTCTCATCTGTGAGATGACTAGCGTCTAAAAATCCTTCAATTTTCAGATCTCCTTCTCCGTACACTAGGAACATATCTTTAGTCCTTCTCAAGTACTTAAGAATGTTCTTGACGGCAATCCAATGCTCGTCTCCCGGATTCCCTTGGTAACGACTCATTACAGATAACGCGAACGCTACGTCAGGTCTAGTGCATAGCATAGCATACATAATCGAACCGATCGCGCTGGCATACGGGACTACAGCCATGTGTCGTTTGTCATCATCAGTTTTAGGACATTGATGATTGTTTAACTTTACTCCATGTACCATGGGTAAGTTACCTCGTTTCGATTCAAGCATGCTAAACCGATTTAGCACCTTTTCAATGTATGTAGCCTGTGAAAGACCAAGCAGTCTACGCGATCTATCCCTGTAGATCTTTATACCAAGTATATAGGCTGCTTCACCAAGGTCTTTCATTGAGAAGTTACCGGATAACCATACTTTCACCGATTGTAATAGAGCAATGTCATTTCCCATTAACAGTATATCGTCCACATATAGTATGAGAAATTCTATAGAGCTCCCACTTGCTTTCTTGTAAATGCAAGCTTCTTCGCAATTTTGTTCGAAACCAAATTGTTTTATGGTTTCGTCAAAACGCTTGTCCCAGCTTCTAGATGCTTGCTTGAGTCCATAAATGGATCTCTGAAGTTTGCAAACTTTATTTGCATCCTTTGATATGAAACCTTCAGCCTGCATCATGTATACATCCTCAAGCAGATTTCCATTTAGGAAAGCTGTTTTCACATCCATTTGCCAAATCTCATAATCAAAATGAGCGGCAATTGCAAGCATGATTCTGATTGATTTGGACATAGCAATAGGAGAGAAGGTTTCGTCATAATCAACACCTTGTTTCTGACGATATCCTTTCGCTACCAACCTAGCCTTGTAGGTGCTAACCTTTCCATCCATGTCAGTCTTCTTTTTGAAGATCCACCTGCACCCAATGGGAATTATCCATTCGGGTGGATCAACCAAAGTCCACACTTGGTTAGTATACATGGAATCCATTTCAGAATCCATGGCCTCAAGCCATGCTTTAGAATCTGGACTAGTAAGAGCCTCTTCGTAGTTTTTGGGTTCATCGTCTAATACGGGAACCTCGTTATCATCTCCCACTAGAAAACCATATCTAACTGGGAGTTCACGAACTCTTCGTGATCTACGAATAGGTGCCACTGGAGTCTCATCTAATGGGACTTCTTTGGGTACCTCAACCGCCTCTGTTGTTTCAGTCGGTGTTTCTTCCTCTTGAACTTCGTCGAGTTCAATCACGCTTCCCTTTTGTGTTTCTTCGAGAAACTCTTTCTCTAAGAAGGTTGCATGCTTGGATACTATTACTTTCTGATCATCTGGATGATAGAAGTAATACCCTACGGTTTCCCTGGGATATCCAATGAAGAAACATTTATCAGATTTAGAATCTAATTTGTCGGACGCAATGCGTTTGACATACGCTGAACAACCCCATACTCTCATAAACGAGAACACGGGTTTCCTACCAATGAACAATTCATATGGTGTGGAACTAGCGGATTTAGTTGGTACTCGGTTTAGGGTGAAGAGGGCAGTTTCTAGGGCATAGCCCCAGAACATCTTTGGAAGTAAGGCCATGCTCATCATGGATCGTACCATATCTAATAGGGTACGATTTCTCCTCTTGGATACACCATTGTGTTGTGGTGTATAGGGAGGTGTCCATTGTGAGCATATCCCACATTCAGTTAGATAATTCAGAAAATCATCAGAAAGATATTCGCCACCTCGATCAGATCGAAGCGTCTTTATTTTCTTTCCTAATTGATTTTCCACTTCATTCTTGAAGCATTTGAACTTGTCAAAGGCTTCTGATTTGTGCCTCATCAAGTAGATATAGCCATATCGAGTATGGTCATCTATGAAGCTAATGAAGTATCTGAATCCTCCTCTTGCTTGGACTGACATAGGACCACATACATCTGAATGAATGAGTCCTAGAGTGTCTGATACACGCTCACCTTTATTGCTAAAGGGTGTCTTTATCATTTTACCTTTTAAACATGATTCGCATGTTTCCAATGATTCGGAATCGATTGGATCTATAAGCCCATCTGAATGTAGCTTTAGCATGCGTCTCTTGTTTATATGGCCTAAACGACAATGCCACAAGTAAGTTGAATTATCTATCTTATGTCTTTTGGTATCAATTGCAAAAACAGGAGTTTTATCATCTAACACATAAATCCCATTTTGTGATATTCCTGAGAAATAAAAGATCGAATCTTTATAAAAATTGCAACTATTGTTCTTTATTGAAATATGAAAACCGTCGTCAACAAGACGGCTAATAGAAATAATGTTACGAGACATCTCAGGAACGTATAAACAATTCCTTAATTCTATTACAAGCCCAGAGGGCAAAGGTAAAGCATAATCTCCAATTGCGAGAGCGGCAACTCTTGCTCCATTTCCAACTCGCAAGTTTATGCTTCCTTTCTTTAGTTCCTTAGTCTGATTTAGTTCCTGCATATTTGTACAAATATGAGATCCACATCCGGTATCAAGTACCCAAGATTCAGATAGTGAAACTGTATTTATTTCAATATAAAACATACCAGATGTAGAAGCACCGCCTTTTCCCTTCTTGAGGGTGGCTAGATACTCCTTGCAGTTTCTCTTCCAATGCCCGTCTTTACCACAGAAGTGGCATTCTCCTTTGGGCTTCTTCACTTCCTTTCCCTTGGACACAGCTTTCTTACCTTTCTTAGGATGTTTAGGATTGGGAAAATTCCCTTTCCTTTTCTTCGATCCCTAAATTACAAGAGCAGGTATGGTCTTGTCTTTCTTCATATTGGGCTCAACTGACTTAAGCATGTTTGCAAGCTCTTCAAGAGAGGTTTGCAAGTCATTCATCTGATAGTTCATAATGAACTGTGAATAACTTTCTAGGAGGGATTGAAGAATTAAGTCAACACTTAATTCGTTATCCATCGCAAATCCAATACTAGAAAGTTTGGTAATGTAGCCAATCATCTTGACACAATGTGTCATGACTGATGTGCCCTCTTGCATCCTGCAACGATATAACAGCTTGGATATCTCGTAGTGTTCGCACCTGGTTTGTTTCCCAAACAATTCCTTTAGGTGCATGATGATGGAATAGGCATTCATTTCTTCATGTTGCCTTTGTAATTCCGATGTCATCGATGCAAGTATGATGCATCCGGCATGATCGTCATCAGCCTTGTGCTTCTGATAAGCATTAATTTCCTCGATGGGAGCATCATCTTCAGGGACAGGGGGTATCGATGTATCAAGTACATACCCAATTTTTTCGAACTTCAAAACAATTTTGAGGTTACGAAACCATTGGGTGAAGTTTGAACCATTCAGTTTGTTATCGGTAAGAATGTTTTGCAGATTGGTTTTAGTCATGATTTTAAGAGTGTGTTTAAACAAAACCTGAGGGTGAGAAAGAGTAGACGTATGTCATTCATTTGCTTTAAAGTATAACAATCTAAAATTATAGGCCTTTTAATTTATTTCAGATTGCTCCCACTATTTTGCCAAATTAATAGCCCTCCATATTAATTCGAAGAATTTCACAAATCCTTTAGTGAGCTAGGATCCTAACTCCTGAGATTTCGCCTTGAGTTTGCTCAACAAGCTAGTCTCATTTGTTAGGTAGATTCATGTAATCAATCACATCTCGAATGTGACTCCTAGGTTATTGGGTTACTAACCACATTAGTAACTAACATGTTATTCACATTAATCCCAACCATATTGCCCATTAGTTTATGACAACATGAGTTTGCTCATCTAATTATCATAATCTAATTTAAGTATTACCCCATATTCATGAAAGAATAACTTTCGATAATTCAGGTGTTACCATAAGACCCCGAGCTTGAGTTTGCTCAACAACCCAAAGGCCCCTAGTACTGCCGGCTGAATTATAATATTAGGGAGGGGCAACCGATTTTAATAACTTGCTTATTTACTTAACTTTTTAACGAGGGATTTTATTTAGGTCTCATAATCTAACTTAGTCTTGATTTGCTTTAGCATACATCAGACATACATACATTCACATACATTGGCGTTATGGACATATCATCTAAATTATTCCGTCGAGCCAGAGACGGAATAAAAGGCCAAACCTAAGGAAATACTAACTATTACATATTTCTCTTTAGGTCCTCCGTCTTCTCTATGGCGCCTTGAAATTACATATTAATTTCTATACTACTATAAGAAAACTTCAATTGAATTGAAGGGAATCAGATGAGAGGAGAAATTACAATAGATAGTAGAAAGGCAGGATGCGCAGGCCCTATTTCAAAAATACCAAAAGACTAAAAGAGGGTCCAAATATGTCCATAACTCCAAACATGCATAGACTCAATTAAATAAATTTAATTGGTTGATTACATAACCGACTTATGTAATATTTAGGTTAATCACATTAACTTTCATCCAATTTTACTTCTAATCGTTTTGTATCTTTATATAACCATATAAAAGGTCGATTATGCATGTCCCAATTATTTTGATTTCAATTCATTTAACACTTTGATTTACAACTTGGTAAAAACAAACTTTTAAACGAATTTTTCATTCGATAATCAAAACAGAAAACTATTAATTTCCGAAACATATATATATATATATATATATATATATATATATAAATTATATTCAAGCCAATTTTAACAATTAAAATCAAGTGGGATTCGGGCCGGGGCCCGAAACTGGGCTGCTGCCGTTTGGCAGCAGCCCCGCGGCTGCGCACGCGGCTGGTCGCGCCGTGAGGCGCGACCCGAGCCACTGTCGTATTTATTTATTTATTTATTTTTTTTATAAAATATATATATATATATCAGATTTTAAAACGGTTTTTAAAAACGATTTTCAGAAATAGGAAAAACTACAATAGATTTCCGTTTTAACATTTAGAATTAATAAAACTAATTTTATTAACCTAACTATAAAACTAATAGATTTTGTTACAATGATTATCAACCGAAATAATTAGGAACATACGCATAATCAATTTTAATTAACAATTAACTAAAATTTATTTATCTTTAGAATTAATTAATCAAACAATTTGTTAATTAATCCTAACCATAAATATTTATTCAATCCTATTGAAAACTTCTAAATTTTCATATATGAAATAACGGATTTAACGATGGCTCTGATACCACTGAAGGAAATTAAGGCTAAGGTATAGCAGCGGAAATATAAAAATTTTAGCCTACTTCCTTTTAACCATAGGATCCGTTAATCGTTATTTCATATAAAGAGGGATAAGAAGGAATACCTTTCGATGAACAATCTACCGTTGTTAAAGAAGCGCCCACAAATCTTCTCCGAGATTCCAACCACAAAGTATAACACGGTGAGGTTAAGATGGAATCAACCCTTATGAGATGCAACCAAATTAGATTGCCTCTAATTAACCAACACAAGATCAAAGAGAAAAAGAGATGGATGAGATTAATCAATTGACGGAAGCCGTATGAATTCTTGTCCACCAACTAGGGGATGCGAATTCACTCTCACACACTTAATGTAGGTTTCGAAAATCACACTAAGGGGAGGGGATTAGCTTGGTGGAAATTCTCATAGGGAAGGGGTATATATAGTCGCTTGTATCTAAACCCTAGTTAGATAGGAATAGGTTACTTAATAGGAATTCCATTCGGAATAGGATTCCTAATTATTATCTTATAATATATCAAATACATTTAGGATAATAATAAATAACCTAATTGGATAATAATAGGAGTATATTAATCTAATTAAAACTCCTAAGTTAATTATCTCTTAATTAATTTAATTCACAAACCTAATCAAATTAGGATTAATGGAATTAAAATAATTCCTTATTTACTATATATAAATTTCGGCCCCCTCTATATAAATGGGCCTTACTGGGCTCAATTGGGCTTCCATCTATTAATCATATCCATCTCTCTTTTGGTTCCAAGTCCTATGTGTGATCCATTAGGTTCTTACTACTTCTGGCCGTATGCAACTATTAAATTAATTTCTTCAAGAATTATATTTAATCCTTGCATAACGGAATGATGTACTGAGTATGTTATAGGCAAGTCTGTAATCATTCCCCCAGAGTTCGTTAAGAAGACAGGTTGATTCTGTCGTTAACCCTTCCGTATTAGTTACAGTATAATTCGATCCTTTATCAACTATATCCTTGAACTGAATCTTATGACTATGGGTGATGTCAAGTCACATATAGCGAGACGTTCGTTTTACTTGTACAGGCCGAGTCAACTCAAATAGATAGGTTAAGTGAAATCTGTATTTCTACTCTTAAGCTATCACCTTGCAAGGATTTAGAGTCGAGTCTTCCACAAGCGATCCTTGGATATATCTCCCATTAATCGGGAGTGATAAATGCTCAATCCAATGTATAACTACCCTGACATTACTTCCTGTGACACCCAACCTTTGCAGTTCACACCCCAGAGTCCTCTGTTAAGGATCGTGGGACCACAGGATCAAAGTCTCACATTCAGTAATTCAGGATGACCAATTAACATTCCTTTGAGTCTGAGGATTACTTATACCTATTAATACCAATGAGATGAACAGGTGACAAGGATGAATCTACCCATCCTGTTATCTCAAATCGGATCCCCAATCCTAATGAACGACGTTTCATCGGATCTATGTAATTGTCCAGATATCTATATATATGAAGCTTGTGAGATCAGCTTTCTGTCGGACAGAAGACATTGTTACATACAAGTCTCAACAGTGATATATCAATCCTAAACATATCACTTGACTTGGGGTGGTTTTAAGTTTATTAGTTTATTATAAAGTTTTGTCTCACTTCATGCTTGTATGAACACTTTATAATCACTTTAAACAAACTTACGGATTTCCTTTTATTAGACTTTATATAGTGCTTAAAAGGGATTGCCTTTATATAGTTATAAAACATATATCTCATTAAAACAAATGATATAAAGAACAATTCATTTACATTAAGTTTGTATCCTGCAACAATTGACTATAGGACACCGAACCCCAACACTTACTGCATCAGCTTGTTTACATCTCATTAAACCAACATCACACAATCAACTTTAAGGAACACTGCTTGTTACACACACACACGCTGTTTAGTAAAAATTTCTGATGTGCATTTGAATCTCAATCCATGTGGAGACGATACTCAACTTATCACTTTATTACTTATATCTAGTGCACTTGCTAGAGTCTCATTTTAAGAAAACAAGTTTTTGGCGCCGTTGCCGGGGATTGAAAGCAACAAATCTATCTGAAATTTCTATGAAACAGGGTGTTTTTAATCCGTTTGCTTAGGCGTGCAGAAAACAAAGAAGCTATTAACCTGTTTATGCGCAGAGTTGGACCTCCTGTTTTTCCTATCGATCTCGAATTAGAGAGGACGTGTAGACAAAACAGAGCGGGAGCTCGACGTGCTAGACAGAGAGAAAGGCAAAGAGAGAGAAGAATGGCTGGAAGGGAAGGCCCAGAATAGCCAGTTCCACCAAACCAAGAAGAAGAAGGAGAAAACAATAACCCTCCTATTATGAAAATCAGAGACTACTCGAGGCCAACTACCGAGGGACACTCATCATGTATCGTGTTGCCCAACGAGGGGAACAATATGTTCGAAGTGAAAGGATCCATGATACAAATGATCCAGGCCTCAGTGCAATTTAATGGGTTTCAATCTGAAGATCCAAATGGGCATATTCAAGTATTCATCACGTTGTGCAACACATTCAGGTCAAACAGGGGTGTTTCTGACGACGTAATCAGACTAAAGCTGTTTCCTTTTTCCCTGAGAGATAAAGCAAAAACTTGGCTGCGAAATTTACAGCCAGGAATAATCACGAGTTGGGAAGAGATGGCACGAGCTTTCCTTATGAAATACTTCCCACCTCGACAAGCAACCAAACTGAGAAATGAAGTGTCACGCTTCATACAAGACGAAGACGAGTCGCTGGCAGAAGCATGGGAAAGGTACAAAGAGCTGCTCAGGAGGGTGCCAAATCATGGTATCCCTATGTGGATGCAGATGCAGAACTTTTACAATGGCGCAACCAACATTTACAAAATCCAGATTGAATCTATCGCGAATGGTGTTAGACGAGGTGCCGCGGCCTAATCTCCCGGGCGGACCGGGGGGTGGACAACCTCATGGCGACGTAAGCGGTGATTGGCGCCGAAAGCAACCAATCGTGGAATCAAGCTGCTCGGCAGGACCGGAGCTCGGAGATATGGAAGAGTCGCCACCCACGAATGGGAAAATGAACACCGATCCCTTGCGGGAGACCGGTGTGGGTTCGAGAAACTTAGGTACGAGCCGAGAAGGCTAGCTCCTTTCCGGAGAAAGGCTACTAGGCACCCCGACATCGCCCGGTTATGAACCACCGGCCTCCTACTCAGCATGTTAGGCGATAACGGACTAATCGTATACTTCTTTAAGTTTAAAATTCATTTGAAACCCTTTTCTTTCTCTTTTTGGAAACCGTTTTGAGCATATATTATTGAAAAGCCACATTAGTAAAGAATCACCCATTTATGTTATACATACACAGAGAGGGGAGAAGAAAGAAGTGATTTATTTACAACTTTATTTAAATGTCACGTTGTGTGTTTATTCTACACCTACTTAGTTTCCCCAAAACGAGTTTATTTACATGGTTCGCACCTTAATCGCCGTTGGAACGATTTAGATACGTTTCAAAACCCCGTTTGATGAAGTTTACCCGAATCGCCGTTGGAACGACTCGAGCATTTGAAAATGTTAAGATAAAAACCTTTTAATGAGAAAACGTGATTAAACATACAAGTCAATTTTATTTTATACAAATCCTTTAAGAAAAATGATTCAAAATCTCTATTATTCACAAAGAAAGCGATTTTAATTACAATGTTCGCTTAATCCGTCGTTGGAACGGACTAAGGTTTTAAAACGTGGTGTTTTGAGAGATGATTTGCAATGTTAACAAAAATAACTCTATTTATTTACATTAGGAAACTCTAAAAATGTCTTTCACTCTCTATTAGATCTATCTTCTCTTTTTCAGATCTGTCTTCTCTCTCTCAGATCTGTTGTCATGGTGAAGAATTTTTATGAAGATTGAGAGTTTTGAGATCTATCTCTTCTCTTTTAGATCTTTCTCTCTCTTTTAGATCTATCTTCTCCTTTTCAGATCTGGCTTCTCTCTCTCAGATCTGTTGTCATGGTGAAGAATTTTTATGAAGATGGAGAATTTTGAGATCTATCTTCTCTCTCTCAGATCTATTTCTCTCTTTTAGATCTTTTTTCTCTCTTTTAGATCTATCCTCTCTCTCTCAGATCTATTTCTCTCTTTTATATCTTTTTCTCTCTTTTAGATCTTTTTCTCTCTTTTAGATCTATCTCCTCTCTCTCTCTCTCTCTCTCTCGGCTAGGGTTCATGGTAAAGCGTGTTAGGGATAGATCTAGGGAGAGGGGGGCTGTGGCCGGCGAGGGGGGGTCGGATCTGGAGGGGATTTGCGGCAAGGAAGGGGGCGGTGGCCTGGTGGTTTGGGGCGAGAAGGGTGAGGCAAGTTTTGTTGGCGGCGAGCGTGCACCTGGTGTAGATCGGGGCGGGGCGCTTGGCGGGGTGGAGGCAGGGGAATCCAGGGGCGTCGGTAGGGATCTCGTGGGCATGGATGGTGCGTCGGCAGGGTTCTCGCGGGCGCCGCCCGTGCGGTTGGGGACGGATCTTTATGATCCACAGGCGGCAGATTCGATAAGGTTGTCGCGGCTGGGTGCGGATCAATGGGAGATACGGGCGGCTGGGTTTTCTGATGCCGGGGGTAAGGCTCCCCCAATCTCGAGGGGAGAAGTGGGGCCGGGGGTGCCTGGCGCAGGGCTATGCGCCGATAGTGCCGGGCACTGCCGGCTCCTCGGTCGGGCAGTGGGCTGGGGCTGTCGGCGCAGTGCCTTGCGCGGGATCCTCTCCTCCGGGCTGTGAGGGGCAGGCAAGGGCTACGACGGGGAGGCAGGCTGCCTCGTGTCTGGATGTTTCTAATAATTCGGGAAGGGTGGGTGTTGTAGGAGTAGCTCATGGGAAGACGGTCTCCCCCAGACCTAGGGTTCAGATGAGCGAGATTGGTAAAAACTCTTGGAAGGACACGGTCATGGGGGTGGCTGAGGAAGAGCCGGTTTTAGAGGAAGTTTTAATGGTGGGAGATTCTGATGATATGTTCTCGGATTCTGATGAGGAAGATAATGGCCAGGAGGATCCTCTCTGTCCGGTCATTAGACTTTCCGCTGCAGAGAAGCGTGAGCTTAGAGAGAAGTGGAAGGTGTCTTTGATTGTTACTGTCCTGGGTAAGCGAATTAGTTTTAACTATTTTGCCCAAAGAATACAAGCGCAGTGGGCAAGGAAAGGTAAAGTCAGTATTACTGACCTGGAAAATGACTACTATGTCATTAAATTTACTAGGGTTGAGGATTATAATTCGGTTATCAAGGGAGGCCCATATATCATTTCCAATCATGTTTTGGCCTTAAGGCCTTGGGTTCCTAATTTTAATCCTCACGACTGTTCGGTTAACAGGATCTTGACTTGGGTAAGATTCCCGGGCCTTCCCATTGAGTACTACAGTGAAAACTTTCTGAGTAAAATAGGAGGTTTGGTTGGTAAGGTCCACCATGTGGACAAGACTACAATTGGGGCCATTAGGGGTAAGTTTGCTAGGGTATGTATAGATGTTGATCTGGCTAAACCTTTACTTTCTAAGTTCTGTGTTCAGGATAAAGTGTTCTTTATTGAGTATGAAGGTTTACATAACATCTGTTATGATTGTGGCATGTATGGTCATTCTCAGGAGGGTTGCCCTAAAAGGGAGAGGGTTGTTATAGAGAGGGTTGAGAGTAGTGTGCGGATTACTGGAGGGAACCAGGGGTATGAAGGGAACTTTGGTCCCTGGATGGTGGCAAAGAGGCCCGCTAGACGTAGGAATCAACCTGCAGTGGTTCACAATCGTCCTCCTGATATCAACACAAATTCTAAGTCCCTTTCTCCTAAAGCTACTGTTATTCCAAATGTCAAGGAGAAGCCTGTCCTCAAAGCTAGAAAGGAGGCTGGGGTTTCTTCAGTAGCCTTGCCTGGGTCCAGATTTGTGGCCCTGATGATTGAGGAAGTTCAAGAGTCAGACCAAGATGAGAATCATATGGATGAGAGTATTCCAGGATTAGAGTCTGTAGATCCAGTCGAGAAGGTGGTTGAATCTGTGAACCCACTTTTTGTCTCTAAGGATGAAGCCCAGGGGGGGACCCTGACCCTTGCAGCTAGAAGGATGAAGAATTCAAATGAGGTTAGTATTCCTGTTCCTGGTATTGATCCTGGGATTGGGAAATCTATGGGAGTTAACAAAACTAATATGAAAAAGCTTAAAGGAAAACAAAAAAGTGGCCTTAACACTTTGGCGTTTCTAGATAAGAGGGGGCCCGGGGGTACCTCGGTAAAGCTCTCAGGAGCCCCTAGTAAATACCTAGCTTAGGGTAGGGGTGTGGTCAGTTGTCCTCCTTTCTATGGATTTGTTATTTTGGAATGTTAGGGGTGCGGCTAGCAAGGCTACCCGTATCCATATTAATGATCTTATTAAGCAGTTTAATCCATCTTGTTTTGCTCTTTTGGAAACTAAGATTAGTGGTGAGAAAGCAGATGAGGTGGTTAAGAAGTTTAAGAACTGGCACTGTGTTAGATCGGAGGCAACTGGCCGGGCTGGGGGGATTTGGCTTTTTTGGAGGCCAGATCGGATTCATTTTGATATTCTTAGCATGGATAAGCAGTTCATTCATTGTAAAGTGAGTATTTCCGGCAATACTCCCTTTTTTATTACCCTTGTGTATGCTGACCCTATCTTGTCTAATCGAAAACGGCTCTGGGAGGTTCTCTATTCTATGAGTGTCAGCATTTCGGAGCCCTGGTTTGTGGCGGGTGACTTCAATGATATCGCCTTTATGAGTGATCAGAGAGGGGGATCCAATCATTATGTTAGTCGCTGTCTGCATCACAAGAATAGTATGGATTTATGTGGGCTTTCCGATCTGGGGGCTTCTGGTCATAAATTCACTTGGAAGCGTAATAATACTTTTGTTCGATTGGACAAAGTCTACGCTAATGTTTTAGCTCTAACTTCCTTCCCCGAGTGCTCTGTGTTGAACCTCCCGTTCCGTCATTCGGATCATTGTCCTATTTTGTTTAGACTTTTGAGAGGTAAGCATCCTAGGGGTAAGAGACCGTTCCGGTATCAGTTAGCTTAGGAGTCCCATCCTAAGTTTAAAGAGTTCGTTCATGAGAGTTGGAGACCACATTCGTATGTACTGCAAGCTGCTGAAGGGTTCAGGAATAAGGTGCAGGGGTGGAATAGGAATGTGTTTGGGCATATTATCAGAAGGAAGAACAAGTTATTAAAGAGGATGGAGGGCATTCAACGCAGGTTGGAGGGGAGGTTTGATCATAGCCTTGAGGGCCTCCTCAGAACCCTTCAGAAGGAGCTGGAGGCTGTGCTTAGGCAGGAGGAGTTCCTTTGGTTCCAGAAGTCTCGGAAGTCCTGGATTAGAGATGGGGATCGTAATACCAAATACTTCCATCTCTCTACCCTGATCAGAAGGCAGAGAAATAGAATTGAGGCCATTAAGGATTCTAATGGTGATTGGGTTTATGAAGATGAGGTTATTCGGAACTTAGCCTTGGATTTCTACAGAGAGCTATTCAAAGAGGAACCTGTTCTTTTGGAGAGGGCTCACTCTATTGCTACATTTCCTTTAATCAGTGAGGATTGTAGTCAGGAGGCCTTTCAACCTATTTCCCGAAAAGAGATTGACCAAGCTATCTTCAGCATTGGGGCTTCTAAAGCTCCTGGGACTGATGGTCTTCCGGCGGGCTTTTACCATAAGCATTGGGATGTAGTGAAGGAAGGCATCTATAATTTTGTCTTGGGGGTGTTCAGTGGTTCGAAGGATATTGAGCTGGTTAATAGAACCCTCCTGGTTCTGATTCCTAAGATTGATAAGCCTTCTTCCTTTTTGCATATGAGACCTATCAGTCTTTGTAATGTTCTTTACAAAACTGTTACAAAGATTGTGGCTAATAGAATCCGTGGCATTCTTCCTGCGATCATTTGTCAGAATCAGGGTAGCTTTGTGCCTGGTAGACAAATGATGGATAATGTGGTGATCGCCCAAGAGATGGTCCACACGATGAAGATTAGGAAGGGGAGGAAAGGCATTGTGGCTCTGAAGCTGGATTTAGAGAAGGCCTATGATCGAATTAATTGGGATTTCTTGATGGAGAGCCTTGAGAGAGCTAGAATCCCGGACAGCTGGAGAAGTTTAATTAAGGTATGTATTTCTTCTCCTGTGTTTCAAGTTATGGTCAATGGGGATATGTCGGAGGAATTTTCCCCGGGCAGAGGAATCCGTCAGGGGGATCCTATGAGCCCTTTCCTTTTTGTTATTGCTATGGAGAGGCTCTCTCACCTGATTCAGGATGCGATTGATAATGGGAGTTTCCACCCTGTGGCGATCAACAGCTTCTGTCCCCAGGTGACTCACTTATTCTTTGCAGATGATGTCCTTATCTTTCTTAAGGGTAATGAGGAGCAGTTGAGAGTCATTATGGATATTCTAGATTGTTTTTGTTCGGCCTCTGGGCAGAAGCTTAATATCCAGAAATCTAGGATGATGTGCTCTAAGAATATGAATCAGAGAGTCTGTAAGAGATTAAGTGATCTCTCAGGTATTCCTCTTACTGATTCTCTTGGGAAGTATCTGGGCATTCCCCTCCATAGTGAGCGTGTGTCTAAAGGCTCCTTCAAAGAGACTTTGGATAAAGCTAATTCGAAGTGTGCCACTTGGAAAGCCAAGACTCTGTCTCTCGCTGGCCGCCTCACGTTAATTCAATCTGTTAATTGTGCTGCTCCCAATCACATCATGCAGGCTTGTAAGCTTCCGGATCCTGTGCTTAATGATCTTGACAAGATTAACCGTAGGTTCCTGTGGGGGGAAGCTGCGGAGGGCAGGAAGATCCATCTTGTGCCTTGGAGTGAGGTTTGCCAGCCTAAAGATTCTAGGGGTCTGGGTATTAGGAAAGCAAAGGACAATAATAAAGTTTTATTAATGAAACTCCTTTGGCGTATGTGGCAAAACCCCTCCTCTCTTTGGGTTCGCCTCCTTTGTGGTAAGTATCGGAAAGACAAAATCTTCGGGGGCCCGAAAGAGAGAGTTGCTAATTGTTCCTTCCTCTGGAAAGGACTTAGTGCTGTGTTTGATGAGTTCTGCTTGGGAGTTGGCCTGGAGGTGGGGAATGGTAAGTCCATTAGTTTCTGGTTTGATAACTGGATTGGGGATAAACCGTTAATTGAGGTGTGTTCTTCCCCCCCGCCTAGTGATATACGCAACTGGAGGATTGCCGATGTGGTTGACTCGGAAGGGGACTGGATCTGGTCAAAGTTTGATACTTTCTTTAGCCTTGAGACTCTCCTTAGAATGCGGGGAGTGAAGGTGAGTAATCAAGAGGAAGACTTGGATAGGCACTGTTGGGCGCTGACTAACAATGGAGTTTATTCTTGCAAATCGGCCTTTGAAGCTTTCTCTCTCTTTAGATCTGATCCTCCCTCGGATGTGTGGAAGTCGATTTGGACCCTTAAAGTTCCTTTCCGTATTAGGAGTTTCCTGTGGCTGGGCGTTAAGGACAGGCTTCTTACTAATTCGGATAGGCACAGAAGGCACTTGGCTGATTCTGGAGCTTGCAGTAGATGCAGAGGCCATATTGAGACTTTGTGCCATGCTCTTAGAGATTGCTCTAATAGTAAAGAGGTTTGGAGGAAAATTCTCCCACACCATATTTTCTCTTCCTTCATGGCACATTCTGAGGTCGACTGGTTCTCTGATGGTGTTAGAGGAAAGTTGCTTCCATACATGGAGCATGGTGACATTTTCTTTGCTTTTATCTGTCACCAAGTTTGGAAATGGAGAAACGAGGAGATTTTTGGAGATAAAACTGTTTTTATGACAAACTTAGCTGATTTCTTCTCGAAAAAACTTTTCTCTATTATCGATAGTTTCAAAGGAGAGTCCCTTGCCAGAGCCTCTCAGTGTTGTGATGTCCATCTCGTGGGATGGAGCAGGTCAAGAGAGGGGATTGTGAAGCTGAATACTGATGGTTCCTGCCTCAGTAACGGTAAGATTGCGGCTGGAGGTGTGCTTAGAGATGTAGGGGGCGTCTGGCTTTCTGGGTTCTCCCAGAATTTAGGGTTGGGTTCTTCCTTTTCTGCGGAGCTCTGGGCTATTCTTACTGGAATCAATCTTGCTAAAAGGCTGGGTGTTAAGAGGCTCTCTGTGGAGTCTGATAATTTGGAAGCAATCAAAATGATTTCTGAGAATCATTCTATGGGTCTTAACAGTCGCAACCTCATCAAAGCTATTATAAGGCTTTGCTCCTCCTTTGAGTTCGTAGAGTTCAGACACATTTTTAGAGAGCAGAATCGTGTTGCTGATCGCTTGGCGGCGGCGGGCCATGAAGGGACGTTAGGCGTTACTACCCTTCCTATTTCCCCTAGTTTCATCTCTCATCTTCTCTTAGAAGATAGGATTGGGGTTAGCTTCCCTAGGCTAATTCCTGGGTAGTTTGTTGTTATTCGTTTTTCTTTTCCTTTTCTACCAAAAAAAAAAGGAAACTCTAAAAATTCACTAGTTTAAATAATTAACTTGAAAACTCTTTTTTTTGTGATTTATTTTTCCCTCTTATTTAATGGACTCTCTACCTATTATAATTACAATAATAAACTCCTTTAAACTAACATTTACACTTAAATAAAGCCCATTTGGAAAAATGGACCCATGAATGGGCCAAAAGAATAAAGAAAATAATTTATACTTACATATATACATTTAAATCAAAAATAAGATATGAAAATAAAAGTTAATACAAAAGGAACTATATGTATCTATTAGATCTATCTTCTCTTTTTCAGATCTGTCTTCTCTCTCTCAGATCTGTTGTCATGGTGAAGAATTTTTATGAAGATTGAGAGTTTTGAGATCTATCTCTTCTCTTTTAGATCTTTCTTTCTCTTTTAGATCTATCTTCTCTTTTTCAGATCTGGCTTCTCTCTCTCAGATCTGTTGTCATGGTGAAGAATTTTTATGAAGATGGAGAATTTTGAGATCTATCTTCTCTCTCTCAGATCTATTTCTCTCTTTTAGATCTTTTTTCTCTCTTTTAGATCTATCCTCTCTCTCTCAGATCTATTTCTCTCTTTTATATCTTTTTCTCTCTTTTAGATCTTTTTCTCTCTTTTAGATCTATCTCCTCTCTCTCTCTCTCTCTCTCGGCTAGGGTTCATGGTAAAGCGTGTTAGGGATAGATCTAGGGAGAGGGGGGCTGTGGCCGGCGAGGGGGGGTCGGATCTGGAGGGGATTTGCGGCAAGGAAGGGGGCGGTGGCCTGGTGGTTTGGGGCGAGAAGGGTGAGGCAAGTTTTGTTGGCGGCGAGCGTGCACCTGGTGTAGATCGGGGCGGGGCGCTTGGCGGGGTGGAGGCAGGGGAATCCAGGGGCGTCGGTAGGGATCTCGTGGGCATGGATGGTGCGTCGGCAGGGTTCTCACGGGCGCCGCCCGTGCGGCTGGGGACGGATCTTTGCGATCCACAGGCGGCAGATTCGACAAGGTTGTCGCGGCTAGGTGCGGATCAATGGGAGATACGGGCGGCTGGGTTTTCTGATGCCGGGGGTAAGGCTCCCCCAATCTCGAGGGGAGAAGTGGGGCCGGGGGTGCCTGGCGCAGGGCTATGCGCCGATAGTGTCGAGCACTGCCCAGGCGCTGCCGGCTCCTCGGTCGGGCAGTGGGCTGGGGCTGTCGGCGCAGTGCCTTGCACGGGATCCTCTCCTCCGGGCTGTGAGGGGCAGGCAGGGGCTACGACGGGGAGGCAGGCTGCCTCGGGTCTGGATGTTTCTAATAATTCGGGAAGGGTGGGTGTTGTAGGAGTAGCTCATGGGAAGACGGTCTCCCCCAGACGTAGGGTTCAGATGAGCGAGATTGGTAAAAACTCTTGGAAGGACACGGTCATGGGGGTGGCTGAGGAAGAGCCGGTTTTAGAGGAAGTTTTAATGGTGGGAGATTCTGATGATATGTTCTCGGATTCTGATGAGGAAGATAATGGCCAGGAGGATCCTCTCTGTCCGGTCATTAGACTTTCCGCTGCAGAGAAGCGTGAGCTTAGAGAGAAGTGGAAGGTGTCTTTGATTGTTACTGTCCTGGGTAAGCGAATTAGTTTTAACTATTTTGCCCAAAGAATACAAGCGCAGTGGGCAAGGAAAGGTAAAGTCAGTATTACTGACCTGGAAAATGACTACTATGTCATTAAATTTACTAGGGTTGAGGATTATAATTCGGTTATCAAGGGAGGCCCATATATCATTTCCAATCATGTTTTGGCCTTAAGGCCTTGGGTTCCTAATTTTAATCCTCACGACTGTTCGGTTAACAGGATCTTGACTTGGGTAAGATTCCCGGGCCTTCCCATTGAGTACTACAGTGAAAACTTTCTGAGTAAAATAGGAGGTTTGGTTGGTAAGGTCCACCATGTGGACAAGACTACAATTGGGGCCATTAGGGGTAAGTTTGCTAGGGTATGTATAGATGTTGATCTGGCTAAACCTTTACTTTCTAAGTTCTGTGTTCAGGATAAAGTGTTCTTTATTGAGTATGAAGGTTTACATAACATCTGTTATGATTGTGGCATGTATGGTCATTCTCAGGAGGGTTGCCCTAAAAGGGAGAGGGTTGTTATAGAGAGGGTTGCGAGTAGTGTGCGGATGACTGGAGGGAACCAGGGGTATGAAGGGAACTTTGGTCCCTGGATGGTGGCAAAGAGGCCCGCTAGACGTAGGAATCAACCTGCAGTGGTTCACAATCATCCTCCTGATATCAACATAAATTCTAAGTCCCTTTCTCTTAAAGCTACTGTTATTCCAAATGTCAAGGAGAAGCCTGTCCTCAAAGCTAGAAAGGAGGCTGGGGTTTCTTCAGTAGCCTTGCCTGGGTCCAGATTTGGGGCCCTGATGATTGAGGAAGTTCAAGAGTCAGACCAAGATGAGAATCATATGGATGAGAGTATTCCAGGATTAGAGTCTGTAGATCCAGTCGAGAAGGTGGTTGAATCTGTGAACCCGCTTTTTGTCTCTAAGGATGAAGCCCAGGGGGGACCCTGACCCTTGCAGCTAGAAGGATGAAGAATTCAAATGAGGTTAGTATTCCTGTTCATGGTATTGATCCTGGGATTGGGAAATCTATGGGAGTTAACAAAACTAATATGAAAAAGCTTAAAGGAAAACAAAAAAGTGGCCTTAACACTTTGGCGTTTCCAGATAAGAGGGGGCCCGGGGGTACCTCGGTAAGGCTCTCAGGAGCCCCTAGTAAATACCTAGCTTAGGGTAGAGGTGTGGTCAGTTGTCCTCCTTTCTATGGATTTGTTATTTTGGAATGTTAGGGGTGCGACTAGCAAGGCTACCCGTATCCATATTAATGATCTTATTAAGCAGTTTAATCCATCTTGTTTTGCTCTTTTGGAAACTAAGATTAGTGGTGAGAAAGCAGATGAGGTGGTTAAGAAGTTTAAGAACTGGCACTGTGTTAGATCGGAGGCAACTGGCCGGGCTGGGGGGATTTGGCTTTTTTGGAGGCCAGATCGGATTCATTTTGATATTCTTAGCATGGATAAGCAGTTCATTCATTGTAAAGTGAGTATTTCCGGCAATACTTCCTTTTTTATTACCCTTGTGTATGCTGACCCTATCTTGTCTAATCGAAAACGGCTCTGGGAGGTTCTCTATTCTATGAGTGTCAGCATTTCGGAGCCCTGGTTTGTGGCGGGTGACTTCAATGATATCGCCTTTATGAGTGATCAGAGAGGGGGATCCAATCATTATGTTAATCGCTGTCTGCATCACAAGAATAGTATGGATTTATGTGGGCTTTCCGATCTGGGGGCTTCTGGTCATAAATTCACTTGGAAGCGTAATAATACTTTTGTTCGATTGGACAAAGTCTACGCTAATGTTTTAGCTCTAACTTCCTTCCCCGAGTGCTCTGTGTTGAACCTCCTGTTCCGTCATTCGGATCATTGTCCTATTTTGTTTAGAATTTTGAGAGGTAAGCATCCTAGGGGTAAGAGACCGTTCCGGTATCAGTTAGCTTGGGAGTCCCATCCTAAGTTTAAAGAGTTCGTTCATGAGAGTTGGAGACCTCATTCGTATGTACTGCAAGCTGCTGAAGGGTTCAGGAATAAGGTGCAGGGGTGGAATAGGAATGTGTTTGGGCATATTATCAGAAGGAAGAACAAGTTATTAAAGAGGATGGAGGGCATTCAACGCAGGTTGGAGGGGAGGTTTGATCATAGCCTTGAGGGCCTCCTCAGAACCCTTCAGAAGGAGCTGGAGGCTGTGCTTAGGCAGGAGGAGTTCCTTTGGTTCCAGAAGTCTCGGAAGTCCTGGATTAGAGATGGGGATCGTAATACCAAATACTTCCATCTCTCTACCCTGATCAGAAGGCAGAGAAATAGAATTGAGGCCATTAAGGATTCTAATGGTGATTGGGTTTATGAAGATGAGGTTATTCGGAACTTAGCCCTGGATTTCTACAGAGAGCTGTTCAAAGAGGAACCTGTTCTTTTGGAGAGGGCTCACTCTATTGCTACATTTCCTTTAATCAGTGAGGATTGTAGTCAGGAGGCCTTTCAACCTATTTCCCGAAAAGAGATTGACCAAGCTATCTTCAGCATTGGGGCTTCTAAAGCTCCTGGGACTGATGGTCTTCCGGCGGGCTTTTACCATAAGCATTGGTATGTAGTGAAGGAAGGCATCTATAATTTTGTCTTGGGGGTGTTCAGTGGTTCGAAGGATATTGAGCTGGTTAATAGAACCCTCCTGGTTCTGATTCCTAAGATTGATAAGCCTTCTTCCTTTTTGCATATGAGACCTATCAGTCTTTGTAATGTTCTTTACAAAACTGTTACAAAGATTGTGGCTAATAGAATCCGTGGCATTCTTCCTGCGATCATTTGTCAGAATCAGGGTAGCTTTGTGCCTGGTAGACAAATGATGGATAATGTGGTGATCGCCCAAGAGATGGTCCACACGATGAAGATTAGGAAGGGGAGGAAAGGCATTGTGGCTCTGAAGCTGGATTTAGAGAAGGCCTATGATCGAATTAATTGGGATTTCTTGATGGAGAGCCTTGAGAGAGCTAGAATCCCGGACAGCTGGAGAAGTTTAATTAAGGTATGTATTTCTTCTCCTGTGTTTCAAGTTATGGTCAATGGGGATATGTCGGAGGAATTTTCCCCGGGCAGAGGAATCCGTCAGGGGGATCCTATGAGCCCTTTCCTTTTTGTTATTGCTATGGAGAGGCTCTCTCACCTGATTCAGGATGCGATTGATAATGGGAGTTTCCACCCTGTGGCGATCAACAGCTTCTGTCCCCAGGTGACTCACTTATTCTTTGCAGATGATGTCCTTATCTTTCTTGAGGGTAATGAGGAGCAGTTGAGAGTCATTATGGATATTCTGGATTGTTTTTGTTCGGCCTCTGGGCAGAAGCTTAATATCCAGAAATC
This sequence comes from Euphorbia lathyris, assembly GCF_963576675.1. NCBI lineage: Eukaryota > Viridiplantae > Streptophyta > Magnoliopsida > Malpighiales > Euphorbiaceae > Euphorbia > Euphorbia lathyris. Next base: position 13,397,620 of record NC_088910.1, on the reverse strand, counting down.
TAGGATGATGTGCTCTAAGAATATGAATCAGAGAGTCTGTAAGAGATTAAGTGATCTCTCAAGTATTCCTCTTACTGATTCTCTTGGGAAGTATCTGGGCGTTCCCCTCCATAGTGAGCGTGTGTCTAAAGGCTCCTTCAAAGAGACTTTGGATAAAGCTAATTCGAAGTGTGCCACTTGGAAAGCCAAGACTCTGTCTCTCGCTGGCCGCCTCACGTTAATTCAATCTGTTAATTGTGCTGCTCCCAATCACATCATGCAGGCTTGTAAGCTTCCGGATCCTGTGCTTAATGATCTTGACAAGATTAACCGTAGGTTCCTATGGGGGGAAGCTGCGGAGGGCAGGAAGATCCATCTTGTGCCTTGGAGTGAGGTTTGCCAGCCTAAAGATTCTGGGGATCTGGGTATTAGGAAAGCAAAGGACAATAATAAAGTTTTATTAATGAAACTCCTTTGGCGTATGTGGCAAAACCCCTCCTCTCTTTGGGTTCGCCTCCTTTGTGGTAAGTATCGGAAAGACAAAATCTTCGGGGGCCTGAAAGAGAGAGTTGCTAATTGTTCCTTCCTCTGGAAAGGACTTAGTGCTGTGTTTGATGAGTTCTGCTCGGGAGTTGGCCTGGAGGTGGGGAATGGTAAGTCCATTAGTTTCTGGTTTGATAACTGGATTGGGGATAAACCGTTAATTGAGGTGTGTTCTTCCCCCCCGCCTAGTGATATACGCAACTGGAGGATTGCCGATGTGGTTGACTCGGAAGGGGACTGGATCTGGTCAAAGTTTGATACTTTCTTTAGCCTTGAGACTCTCCTTAGAATGCGGGGAGTGAAGGTGAGTAATCAAGAGGAAGACTTGGATAGGCACTGTTGGGCGCTGACTAACAATGGAGTTTATTCTTGCAAATCGGCCTTTGAAGCTTTCTCTCTCTTTAGATCTGATCCTCCCTCGGATGTGTGGAAGTCGATTTGGACCCTTAAAGTTCCTTTCCGTATTAGGAGTTTCCTGTGGCTGGGTGTTAAGGACAGGCTTCTTACTAATTCGGATAGGCACAGAAGGCACTTGACTGATTCTGGAGCTTGCAGTAGATGCAGAGGTCATGTTGAGACTTTGTGCCATGCTCTTAGAGATTGCTCTAATAGTAAAGAGGTTTGGAGGAAAATTCTCCCACACCATATTTTCTCTTCCTTCATGGCACATTCTGAGGTCGACTGGTTCTCTGATGGTGTTAGAGGAAAGTTGCTTCCATACATGGAGCATGGTGACATTTTCTTTGCTATTATCTGTCACCAAGTTTGGAAATGGAGAAACGAGGAGATTTTTGGAGATAAAACTGTTTTTATGACAAACTTAGCTGATTTCTTCTCGAAAAAACTTTTCTCTATTATCGATAGTTTCAAAGGAGAGTCCCTTGCCAGAGCCTCTCAGTGTTGTGATGTCCATCTCGTGGGATGGAGCAGGCCAAGAGAGGGGGTTGTGAAGCTGAATACTGATGGTTCCTGCCTCAGTAACGGTAAGATTGCGGCTGGAGGTGTGCTTAGAGATGTAGGGGGCGTCTGGCTTTCTGGGTTCTCCCAGAATTTAGGGTTGGGTTCTTCCTTTTCTGCGGAGCTCTGGGCTATTCTTACTGGAATCAATCTTGCTAAAAGGCTGGGTGTTAAGAGGCTCTCTGTGGAGTCTGATAATTTGGAAGCAATCAAAATGATTTCTGAAAATCATTCTATGGGTCTTAACAGTCGCAACCTCATCAAAGCTATTATAAGGCTTTGCTCCTCCTTTGAGTTCGTAGAGTTCAGACACATTTTTAGAGAGCAGAATCGTGTTGCTGATCGCTTGGCGGCGGCGGGCCATGAAGGGACGTTAGGCGTTACTACCCTTCCTGTTTCCCCTAGTTTCATCTCTCATCTTCTCTTAGAAGATAGGATTGGGGTTAGCTTCCCTAGGCTAATTCCTGGGTAGTTTGTTGTTATTCGTTTTTCTTTTCCTTTTCTACCAAAAAAAAAAAAATATGTATATAAAAATAATAGGTACAATATATCTATACTTTGAAAATGTGAAAATAATAAGTAAATCCTATAATTAAGAAAATAATACTTATAAAAAATAATTTTATCCAATAATCACTAAAATAACCCAAATATTCCAAAACTATACATATACATAACTAATATAGTTTTAAATACCAAAAATACCATATACTAATACATATTAATTATTTCCCAAAATACCAAATAACTAACATTTAAAACATAACCCAAATTAATAAAAAAGGAATACATATATATACTTATACTTATATTGTAAAATGGAATAAAAATGATATACCCATATTCTAAAATAATTATATATGCTAAAGGTCTAAAATAATTTGAAAAACATATATTACATAACTATACATATATATATTAAGGATTAAAAGCTTAAAAGTTAAGAAAAAGGGACTGAAATGACATTTATTACATAATGGCAGATTTACCGACGGAAAATCCGTCGGTAAACAGCCTTTAGTGACAGAATCGGCAAATTACAGCAGCACTCCAAATGTTTCCAGATTTATTCAAAAGCTTTAAATTAAATCTAACTCAATCGTTTTGGATTTCCAAACTACCAAAAATGGATCATAGTCAATAACGGAAATTCCTAAAACGATGTTTTTATTTTAAAACGTTATTTGGAAATTTCTTTTAAATTAAAATTTATAATTACAACGTTTTTCGACACCCGAACTACCCTTTTTATCGGATCACGGTTCGTATTGGGATATCAAAAAACGAGGTTTTTTTATTTTAAAACAAAACCGAATTTATTCAACACGAAACGAAAATTAAATAAATACGCTAATTAAATAAAACGTGATAGAATAAATGAATAACTAAATAAATAAAAACTATACTATAAAAATAAATAGAAGAAGAAAATAAATAAAATAAAACAGTCTAGTCCTCGGATAATACCTTAATTCGGTATCTGACTGTCGAAGACGATTGATTCCGCGAACCGCGATCTTCCGTTTTTTATGAAAATTTAGTAAAAATTGAACTTTGGGAAATTTGGAATTTTTGAGAAAAAAAATATTTTTCTCAAAAAATTCACTCTCTCTCTCTAAAAATGTTTAGAGTGAGAAAGCTCTCCAAAATCCTCCCTCTTTTCTCTCCCCCTTTTCTTCTTGGGATCCGTGCCTTATATAGGCCCACGGATCCCGGAACAATGGGCGACGCCCAAAAAAATTTGGGCGTCGCCCATTGAGGTTGGGCGGCCGCCCAACCATGCGTTGGGCTACCGCCCAACCTTGTTGGGCGGCCGCCCAACAATGTTGGGCGATCGCCCAACAATCGTTGGGCAATCGCCCAACGGCGTTGGGCGAGCGCCCAACGCGAAGTGGGGCGCCCGCGCCCAACCCTCGTCGGGCGTTCGCCCGACGCGTTGGGCGTTCGCCCGACGTGGTTGGGCGCCCGCCCGACGACCCTTGGGACGTGCCCCGTGCCGTCGGACGCGTGCACCCCGTGGCCGCCGAGCGCGCGTTCCGCGCCGCCGGACGCTCGCACGTCACAGCCGCCGAACGCGCGCCTCGCGCTACCCGGCACGTGCGCCCCAACGGCCCATGAGGGCGTGCACCGCCATCGGTCCCAGGCATCGCTTGGACGTCGAGAGCGTGCCACTCGCGGTGCGTTCGACCATCGTCGTGCCGTCGAGCGGGCGTTCGACCATCGTCGTCCGCGTGCGGGATGCCGTTACGCGCCCGCGTCGTGCCGCTATTTTTCCTTCACTTATTATTCCTTATATATTTTTCAAAACTTCCGGAATCAATCGCTTCAACTGTCTCGTTTTCAGGTTTTCGTCACAGGTCCTCCGACTCGGTGTCTACAGGTAACCCAGAAGATCTAGAGCCACAGGCTTTATATGACCTCATAGAGAAAGTGGTAAGTACAAGCTACAACTGGCACTCTGCCAGAAGTGAAGGAAAAAGGACAGGAAACAAAGATGTTGTGGAAAAATTGACCAGCCAAGTAGAACAGCTTACTCGACAGCTGGGAAAGATAAATGTCTCGTCCATTCACAATGAACCACCATTCAATGACATTTGTGATTTTTGCGGAGGAGCCCATTTCAACATAAATTGTCCCGGAGATAAGTCAGGAAAGGGCAAACAGGCTGAATGTGACTACGCAGGGTATAATCAAAGGAACCAGCCTAACCATTATTCTAACACGTACAACTCTGAAACCAGGAACCATCCAAATTTTGGATGGACAGGCCAACCGGACCAGCTGGGACAACCACGGTATCAAGATCAGTCGAGGTATCAATAACAGCAAGGAGGACATTACCAAAGACAACCTCAGTAGTAATACAAGCAACCTGTGCCACAAAAGGAAGATGTCGAACCAGATATGAAAACAATGATGATGCAGTTCATGAAACAGACGCAGGCATCGATCAAGAAGCTGGAGACACAAGTTCACCAGATAGCCGCATCCACATCAAAATGAAAGGGAATAATGCCAAGCAACACAGAGCCAAATCCTAAAGGCGACGTCATGGCAATCACCCTAAGGTCTGGTAAGGAAACTCAACCAGTTGTTTTGTCTGATAGGAATGCTGAGTGTGCAGGAACGTCCAAAGAAGCTGAAGGGGAACAGGAACAGGCTGTTCCTAGTAATGAAGAAACAAGGAAGGCTAACCCAGCAAGTAAGCTAGGTTAAGAGGAGGAGGAAAGAGCGTATAAACCGTCGCCGTATGTCCCACCTGTGCCGTATCCTACGCGTCTAATCAACAAGAGGTTGGAAGAGCAGAATTCGAAGGTGTTGGATACCTTAAGGAAGTTACACATCAACATTCCTTTTGTGGAAGCACTGGCACAGATGCCGATATACGCCAAATTCCTCAAAGACATCCTATCGAACAAAAAGAAACTGGAGAACATTTCCATGATTCAACTCAACAGAGACTGTTCATCAATACCCCAAAACAAGCAGCAGCTGCCCAAGAAGCTAAAAGATCCAGGGAGTTTTTCGAATCCTTGTTCTATTGGAAAACTAAATATTGAAAATGCACTGTGTGATTTAGGGGGTAGCATAAATCTCATGCCATATTCTGTGTATGCAAAACTTGGACTAGGAGAACCCCAACCTACTCGAATGTCTATCCAATTAGCTGATCGTTCAGTATGCTATCCTAGGGGGGTTGTGGAAGATGTGCTAGTCAAAGTAGGGAAATTTATTTTGCCTGTTGATTTCATTATAATGGACATAGATGAAGACTTGCATGTTCCTATCATCCTAGGTAGACCATTCTTAGCCACGGGAAAGGCATTGATAGACGTAGGTGAGGGAAAATTATTTTTAAGGATTAATGGGGAAGAAGTCATCTTTAAGATGAACGAGGCAATGAGACGTGCAAATAATAATGATGACACATGCTGTTTCTTGGATGATTTTCAAAGTCTTTCTACTTTGCAGGAACATAACACGTTAGAAACGTTATTAGGAGAAGAGGTGAACATATGCGAAGAAACAGGCTGTTCCATTGAATCCAGCTTACCGGCACCTCCTTTCGATCCGACTGTTCCTACTCATCAAGAACCACCAGAGATACCGACTGTGCCGGTGACTAAACCGGAATTGAAACCGTTGCCTGCACACCTCGAATATGCATTCCTCGAACCACCCAGCGGAAGTCCGGTCATTATATCATCAAAATTAACTCCTGATCAAAAGGCGCAACTCATGGCGGTCTTACGAAGAAACAAGAATGCAATTGCATGGAAAATAGATGACATCAAAGGAATCAGCCCAGTAGTCTGTGTTCACAGAATCTTGATGGAAAAGGACCACAGACCGACTGTTCAACCGCAACGAAGGCTAAATCCCCACATGAAGGAGGTTGTGAGAAAGGAAGTGCTCAAGCTTCTTGATGCTGGCATTATTTACCCAATATCTGATAGTGTGTGGACAAGCCCTGTTCACGTTGTGCCAAAGAAGGGAGGAACAACAGCAGTCCTCAACGAGAAAGATGAGTTGGTGCCCACAAGAACGATCACAGGGTGGAGAGTTTGTGTAGATTACAGAAAGCTAAATGAAGCAACGAGGAAGGATCATTTCCCTTTACCCTTCATTGATCAGATGCTAGAGCGTTTAGCGGGATATGCTTTCTACTGCTTTCTCGATGGTTACTCAGGATATAATCAGATCGCAATTCATTGCGAGGACTAGGAGAAAACAACATTCACATGTCCATATGGGACTTATGCTTACAGAAGAATGCCGTTCGGGCTGTGCAATGCTCCTGCCACTTTTCAGCGATGCATGATGTCCATTTTTCATGACATGGTGGAGCGAACTGTTGAAATATTCATGGATGACTTCTCGGTTTATGGAAACTCTTTTGATAGTTGTCTAAGCAACCTCGAAGCTGTGCTAGTGCGATGCAAGGAACTAACTTGGTCTTAAATTGGGAGAAGTGCCACTTTATGGTCACGGGAGGAATTGTCCTTGGGCATAAAATTTCAGAAAGAGGAATGGAAGTGGACAAAGCTAAAGTAGAGGTGATAGAAAAGCTTGCTGTGCCCACCAATGTAAAGGATGTGCGAAGTTTTCTGGGGCACGCAGGGTTCTATCGCCGGTTTATCAATGATTTTTCAAAGATTGCACTACCCTTGTCTGCCCTACTTCATAAGGAAGCTGAATTTTCATTCACCGAAAGCTGTGTGCAGGCATTTGAACTCTTGAAGAGCAAGCTGATCAACTCGCCAATATTAGCGGGACCAGACTGGGAGCACCCTTTTGAAATGATGTGCGACGCAAGCGATACTTGTGTTGGAGCTGTCCTTGGATAAAGGATTGAGAAGAAGTTCCGACCCATTTACTATGCAAGCAAGACATTAAATGAGGCCCAGCAGAACTACACAACTACTGAGAAGGAACTTCTTGCAGTTGTGTATGCCTTCGACAAATTCAGACCTTACTTAGTGCTATCTAAGGTTGTTGTTCACACAGACCACGCTGCGTTGCGGTACTTGTTCGCAAAAAAAGATGCTAAGCCAAGGTTGATCCGATGGTTGTTATTACTTCAGGAGTTTGATCTAGAAATTAAGGATAAAAAGGGAACGGAGAATGTTGCAGCTGATCATTTGTTAAGGATTGATCACCAGGGAAGTTTGGAACAAGCAGAAATTGTTGAGAGGTTTCCTGACGAGCATCTATATGCTGCACAGTCTGCGCCATGGTTCGCCGATATAGCTAATTACCTTGCAACTTCGCTCAAGCCACACAACCTGTCCACGAATCAAAGAAGGAAGTTTTTCTCCGAAGTCAAATATTACTTTTGGGATGACCCTTATCTTTTCAGGTTGTGCACGGACCAAATCATTCGAAGATGTATATCGCAAGAAGAGGGACAGGATGTTCTAAGCCACTGTCATGACCGTGAAGCCAAAGGACACAATAGCGCTAGCAGAACTGCGGTGAAGGTTCTTCAATCAGGTTTTTTTCTGGCCAACACTCTTTAAAGATGCCCATCTGTTCGTTAGCACTTGTAATGAGTGCCAGCGAACAGGCAACATCTCGGCTCGAAATGCTATGCCCCTCAACAACATAGTTGTGTGCGAAAGTTTTGACATCTGGGGCATAGATTTTATGGGACCATTCCCTACATCCTTGGGAAATAAATACATCTTAGTGGCTGTAGATTATGTGAGCAAGTGGGTCGAAGCAATGGCTAGCCCCACCAATGATGCCCGTGTAGTAGTAAAGTTTCTGAAAAGGCTGTTTGCCAGATTCGGTGTCCCGTGAGCGATCATCAGTGATCAAGGGACCCATTTCTGTAATGCAAAATTTGAAAAATTAATGGGAAAACTTGGAGTCTCCCACAGGGTTGCCACACCATACCATCCACAAACCAGTGGACAGGTGGAGATCTCCAATAGAGAAATAAAACGAATTTTGGAGAAAACTGTAGGCAACTCTCGGAGGGATTGGGCAAACAAGCTCGATGATGCTCTATGGGCATATCGCACAGCTTATAAAACACCAATTGGAATGTCTCCGTTTCGTTTGTTGTACGGGAAATCTTGTCACCTACCGGTGGAAATGGAACATCGGGCATTTTGGACGTTAACATTTTTAAATTTTGAGACGCAGGCTGTTGGTGAACAGAGAAATTTGCAACTGAGCGAAATGGAGGAATTTAGGCTGTTCTCATATGAGAATGCGGTGAATTACAAAATCAAGACTAAGCTGTGGCATGATAGAAATCTCCAGAAAAAAACGTTCCACGAAGGTCAGAGAGTCCTCCTGTACAACTCAAGACTCAGGTTGTTTCCCTGGAAGCTAAAGTCAAGATGGACGGGAGCTTATACGGTGCACAAGGTGTTCATTCATGGGGCAGTTAAGATTGGCAGAAAAGGTCAGGAACCGTTCAAAGTGAACGGACAGAGATTGAAGCCATATTTAGAGAACGATCACATAAGGGAGATCGATACTGTTCATTTCCAGGACCCCCCGAGTCAGTAAAAGCACGAGAACAGGGTGTCCGCTACAAACACCAATTGTAGCACAAGTAACTTTGCATTTTTTTATTTATTTTAATTTTGTGTCAAATGTGTTGAATTTTGTTTCTTGATGAGTATCTTCTGGCCAGGCACAATTGTAAAACCCAAAACTCATTTCAATGGGTGTGGTAGTACAATTGTACTTGTTTAGTAGGGAAGGATTTTATCGTGGAGACTTGGGCAGTAGAAAAATTAACTGAAGGTAAAAAGTGGAAACGTCCACTCCTATACCCATAGGCACTCATACCGCCTGTTTTCTCCTCGATAAGATTAAATGGTTAGGGGGCAATAAATTCTAAATTCAAATCATGATCGTTCATTGCCCCTCGTTCTAATTCGAATATACGCGCCTTTCGCCAATCTGTCCAGGTGGGAAACGTCGATTCGACCTAATAATGATGACAGATTGGCGAAAAGACGTATCTTCTCCCCTACTTTAAGAAGCTCTATCTCGGGACGATCCGACATTCACCATACTTCTTCCTTTTCTTTGATATTTCTTTTCACCAAGGCAGTTCATGCTTTGTGCCCTGTACCACTGGGAAACCTTACTTAAAAGAGAGAACGACATGAGAACCCGTGGCTCGGGCAAACACGTTAAAATTGAGGGATCCTCCAAGAAAGAAAAAGCGAAAGCAAAGATGGCTGAGCCGAGCACTGTAGCTTTTGTCCTGGACAAAAAGCTAGTCAAGAAACTCTCCTAGTTTAAAGACGCATCTGTACAGGCTTACTATGAGGAGTTAGCAAAACTTCAGTTCGGACCCATCCGAACAGTTTACTGGGAAACCCTAAAACGGCTGAAGCTCGAGGATCGTGTGCGCACTCTCATGAAGGCAGGACACTTTGAATGTTTCTTTGAAATGACGAAACCTGCCTATCGAGAACTGACACTCGAGTTCTTGGCCACTTTTAAGCACAACATGGAAATCACCGATCCTGAGGAAGAGGGAAAGTTCAGTTTTCGACTCATGGGTCACTCCCAGCGGCCGTCGCTCAACCTATTCAATCAAATGTTAGATGCTGCAGATGATGACGATCTAGAATCTGAGAGCTATAAAGAGGCATTCACCACAACGCCTGATGTTTTCGACCCAGTGGCCTACTGGGAATCACTTTCGGGACAGAAATATTATGACGGCAGTTCATCCAAGGCTTCCAATATCGATGATTACCCCGTTCGGTATTTGCACAAGTTGATCTCCGGCACAATCTTCGCCCAGGAAAATCAAGCCACCATGCCACATGCAGATCTCACCGCGTTGTGGAGTATGGCAGTTGGACCGAGAATGAATTTGGGGTTCTGGTTCGGAGAATACATAAGCGCTTTTTGCAAGAAAAACTCGTCGATCATCTGTTGTGGGAGCATCGTCACCAGGATTGCAGAATCGATCGGGGTCTTTAAACCAAAAGACCGCTCTCGTCTCATAATTATGAATCACCCATACCCGATTGACCTCAAGAGCCTCCAGAAGATGCTGTTTGGCAAAATGGTGAATGGGAAGTGGGTCTGGATGTCTGACTTCGTTACATCTAGGCAGACTGAGAGCCGAAAAAGGAAAAGCGAGCCAACAGTGTCAGTATCGTCAGAATCTGAGCAAGTCGAGAAGCCAAAGGACCTGGAACTTTTTGAGATGTGTGCAAAGCTGTCCAGCGAGGATATAATGGATCGATTCAACGCCCTGTTTGCCCAGAATCTGGCAAACCGCGAGATGATATTCGCCATGGAGCAAAAATACGCGTCGCAACAAGGCGAGATCGATCTGCTCAAGAGCCTTTGCATTGAGGAGCATGCCAAGGAAAGTCCTTCTGGTTTCTCTGTAAAAAGTCCGATAAGACAAATGCCCGAAACACCTGCCAGTGCTAATGTTAAGGCTAATGCTGCTGCCTCCTCGAAAGAGGAGGGCATTCCTGCCAATGTGGATAGAGAGGTTAACTCCTCTCTCTCACATCACGCCTGATCTGTACCGATAGTCGCTGTCCTAGCATCTGGTAACCTCTAACACCCTCACTCTATCATGTTATGGTCTGCCTGTTTTATTGTCAATTATCTTCCATCTGTTGCCGTGATTAATAACATCGAGGACAATGTTTTGTTTTCATTTGGGGGTGGGGATTGTGTGTATCACAATTTATGCGGAAATAACATGATAAATGCTATTAATCTGTTTGTTTAAATTAGTAATTTGATGTAGAACAAATATCCCTTGAGAATCTCTGTGCACAGGTCCTTGGTAACTATTGTTGGTTTCCATATTTCTTTTCCGCCTGTGTATGCACCGTCTAGTCAATTGTTTGGTGTTCGGTAGGAATCATAGAACAGACTGTGCATGCTTAGATGTAATGGTAGTGTTACTTGCTTGTTTGCACTTCGTGTCCCTAATTCAGGAAGTTCCAAGAAATTTTTAATTTTTAATTCCTCTTTCAAAATTAGTAACCATTGCCTTACTGCATTTCCCAAAAAATAGTGAGAACTTGAGCCTTAAAATGCATCGATGGTATGCATTAATTCTTTATGAGAGGGCCAGCGCTCACTATGTTTAGGGAGAATTTGCCTTGGTGCCCTGTTGAAATGGTGATTGGTTCTGACTTTCATAGGAGGAAAGAGGCATTTAGTTACCCTCTCCGCTACACAAAAGGCATCTGTGCTTTGCACCCCAATGATTAGGTTAACCAAGTCGAGCCATGACCTGCTCTTTCTGAAAAACCACGAATGATAGCCCTCTCCCTTCACTTATAACTCTAAAACACCCTGAGTTCTGTCTTATGCTTCGAAAAGCCAATTATTTAAAATAAAAAAAATCATGTGCTTAAGTTATGCGAATATAAGCAATTGAGCAAACAATGCTTAAAGAAAAGATTGAAAGAACTGGGGAATATAATGTGGGGAGGAAGGAACATTAATGAATGTTCAAAAGAGTACTGGGTTATGTGTAAACAGGTTGTGTAGATAAGGAGTGTGTAAACAACAATCATTATAGGTTGCATATTTTAAATAAATTGCAAAAAGACAGAATTCATACACTGAAATAGCCTTTCAATGTCAAACTAGAGCCTAAACCTAACATTACAACCTTTATAAAGTCCTTTGGACCATGTCTGGAGGAACTTTGACCCATAGATTCGGGACCAATAGGCAAACTCGCACCCTAAGGGTGTGGTGTCTGAGCTGAGGAGTGAAATCGCATTCTTGTTCCTATGGCAAATAGATGCCATGCGAGAGTGAGTGAATTATTCCATTCCTTAGTGAGGCATGTCTGGCAGTTGGTGACTCCTGGTGAAAGAGGAGGTCTAAATTTTAAGATCTAAGGAATTTCTTGAGCATAAAGGACACGATTTCTAAAACAAGCTTTAGCTCTTCGATGAAACCTTAGCATGCATCTGTTCATTTCCTCATTATGCCAAGCGTTCTGTGTTTCTGTATTCCTCTTTCTCATTCCCTGAAACTAATTTCATTCCTAACTCTTTTTCTGATTCCTTCTTACAATTTGTTGCTTGAGGACAAGCTAAGGTTCAATTTGGGGGTATTTGTTAGGCATGAAATTGACTAAGTTTAACATAGTATTTATAAGGGAATTTGGGTGTTTTTTTATATCATTTGGTAAGAAATAAGGGCTAATTACTGTCCTTGTGCAGATAAGCAAAGATAAATGCTAAACTCGTTGGCAACAGCTTGTTTCACTAATGCCAAGAGGAGTGGAGCCTTATTTGTATCCAGCGGTCAAACGCCGGATTATCCAATGACGGACAGCGACAGATCAGTGGTGGCAGAGGCAGAGGCAGAGTGGCAGGAGAAAGTGTGTTGCGATGGGATTTCTAAAAGTAGCAAGATGACATGAAGTATCACCCCCTTGAGTGTTCAAGGGTTAATGGATTTGTAATCATTTCTTTTTATTTTCGGTTGTAGTGTTGTAGTTGACTTTTGTTGTTGGAAGGGTACGAAAGTTGTACCGATTTTGGCCCATGTCTTTCTCTTTAAGTAGGTGAAGCAGAGGAAAGATAGGGAGTTCGGATTTTTAGTAGTTTTTCTTTAGACAAGTAGAATAGGAGAAAAAGAAGAAAAAGGAGAGCTCCCATGGAGTCTCAAGCTGTATCAAGAACTACCGACTGCTCACTACTCGATATGAGTGAGTAGTCCATTTTGAATGGGCACGGCCAGGCCGACCCGATTATGTAAGTTTTACAATCGTTCTTAATGAATAGTTAGTATTTCGCCAATGTTGTGATTAATGAGGACTTAACTTTCTTGCCTATGCATGTATTTATGTGTTAGATGGATGATAAGACACTGCTTTCATCTTCACTGATATCTCTATTAATCACACAACCTTGAAGCTGACCAGTTAGATGGTTGTGTCAAGGGTTTTCTTAATCAGAAATGCAGTTTTGTTCTTAATGCTAGAAAGAACGTATCTTTAGGACGCTAGAGGTGCTAGTAAGTCTTAGGAGTTTGAGAACACACGAAAGTTGACTCAAACTCACTTCAAAACTGATACTTTGGCTTCATTGGCATTATCTTCTATTTCATGTGAATTTTGTAAGACGAAGCACTACCTGTTCGGCCGTGTCGGGCCTGTTCTATTATTCTAAATCATTACAAAGCTATCTTCCTGTTCTATTATTCTAAATCATTACAAAACTATCTTATTTCTTACTGCATCTGCCTGTTTACATCTCATTAAACCAACATCACACAATCAACTTTAAGGAACACTGCTTGTTACACACACACACGCTGTTTAGTAAAAATTTCTGATGTGCATTTGAATCTCAATCCCTGTGGAGACGATACTCAACTTATCACTTTATTACTTGTATCTAGTGCACTTTCTAGAGTCCCATTTTAAGACAACAGTGGCATATCAGTATACACGGGTCCAATGGACATAATCAGGCTAGAGCTAGAATCTATATTCGAGGACCCAACCAGTTTCATACCAACTATGCTATCTGGTTCGCTTTCCCCCACAACTTGGAATGTTTTAACACTATGCAGACCAACAATTCAAGAAATGTTAGAAGAATAGTCGCAAAGAAACACATGAGGAAATTTATTGTTTTGGTTTCTAAGCTATAAATTAACTGTGGCATATTTAGTCCTTGTATTTGATGTAATTTATCAATTTGATCTCTGACTTAATCTATCACACATTTAATCTTTATGCTAAACACAATTTATTAATTTAGTCATCTATAATCATGAACACATGGTCAAATTAATATAATACATGCACTTGTTTTAGAAAACATTTATAAAACAATTCGGAGTAATTTAAGCATACTATAGACAGAATTAACTGAACTCTTAGTTTTATTTAGGCACTCATTATTTTCTTTTAATTGTTGGAAATATTAGTCCAAAAAGATAAATGACAGTAATAATAACAATAACAGTATAAAAATAATATTAAATTGAAATTTTAGCAATACAAATGAAACTACGGAAAATCTAGACGGATGAACCGAAAATCAGACAAAGTATTCTAAGACATATATTAACAATTTTTCTAAGACAGATTTAGCCTCTATTGGCTATCGTCCCCCATAATACAATTATTTTTATTCTGTTATGGTTTTGAGAAAAAAGAGAAATATATTAAGTTTCAGTTATTTTATTTTTCCTCGGCAGTCTGGATCCGGCTGGGTGTGGAGGGACTTTTCGGGCGAGTAACGGCTCTTTTTTTGGGTGCATTCGCCTACCCCATGGCGTCTTTAATCGCCTACATTGTTGAGCTCTTTGCGGAAATATCTGCGATTGGGATGGCCTTTGACAAGGGATGGCAACAACTTTGGGTGGAGAGTGACTCGACGTACGTGGTGCAGTTACTGCATGCTCGTTCGAACTCGGTTCCATGGTCAATCAAACAGGAGTGGCTCACGTGCTTGAACCGGTTGAGGTCCATGTCTTTGGTTGTCTCGCATGTCTATAGAGAGGGAAATCAGGTTGCAGATCTTCTAGCTAATTTTGGTAGAACGACATCTCAGTTTACATGGTGGGATACAGTACCCCCTTTTTGCACTTCAGTTTTCTTATGTAACCTTAGCGGCCAGTCGGTGTGTCTATCGATTTACCTAAACTTTTGTAACTTGTGTACTTTTTCTTTCCTTTTAATAATAATGGTTTTGTTATTCCGTGTTTTGATGGGGGTGCCAACTTAGTTGGGATGTCCGTCCGACACTCTTTCTCAGTACCAATATTTAATTAAAAAAGTTATTTTATTTTTCTCTTCATGTTTTCTTTTTCCATTTTTTTCATTTGAAAAGTTCAATTACAGAAAAATTCCATGTAATTTTTGTTTTATTCCTCTGTTTGATATCAGTAATAACTTCAATATATACGGTTGAATTCACTAACGTTTCTGTTGAGACGATCGTAAATAGCAGTTAAATCTCTCTTAAGGAAACTGTTAGTACATATGTCATTAGTTCGTCTGTCCAATTTTTTCATAATTTCATTTGTATTACTGCAATTTTAGTTTACTATTATTTAAAACTTGATAGTATGAAATGATTATAGATTAATCCATTACTTGATCATCTCATCTATTTTAAGAATTCTACTTCAACAAGACCTGTCCACGGGTTTGGGTACCCGCCCGGCCCGCCTAGGCCCGTATCCCTTGGGCCGGATTTGGGCAATGATAGTTTCTGTTAGGCCCAGTCTAATCCAGGCCCGCTAAAGCCTGCCTATATTTCGGGTAGGTTTGAGATTAATAAAAATAGCACGGGTTGGCCCAGCCCGATCCGTCTATTAATATTAATTAATAAATTTTATATATTTATAGATTTGTATATTAAATATTTATTTTTAAGTATTAAAATTTATTTTTTATAATTAAAAAATTATGTATGTATGTTTAGATGGGTTTACATGGACTAGGTTTGAGATTTGATTTTTAAGCCCGAGTCTGCCTAAATTACTAGTGGGCTGGGCTGGGCTGAGCTTGGACTGATGACTTTTATAGAAAAACCCACCTGACCCGGTCCAAGCCCGGCCCAACCCGGCCCGACCCATGACCAGGTCTAACTTCAACCATCATTTCTCAAACATACTACATATTTTCAAGCTTTCGCAATCAAAATTGCAAGCTCAGGAAATTGTCGCAAGAAGACATTAACTAATCTTATCTCTTCAAAATTCCATGTTTTAATTAATCCTCAATTAGTTATTTAATTAATCTGTATAATGGCTAGTAATGTTTTTCATTTTGGGTAATAACTAGATATATTCATGGGTTGGACGGGACCAAACCTAATCGGGTTTGACATATAACTACGGGTCAAATACATGAATATCATAATTAAGCACAAAATTACAACTTAGTCATATCACCAAAATTAATTCTTAATATGTTATTATTCTCTATATATTATGATTTTACACCATAATTTAAAAAATCTAGACTCCAATTCATAAATCATAAACCCTAGAAAATATAATATTCTAGACTTCTAATTTACAAATTCTAATATTTAAAATATATTAAAAGTGCTGTTTTTACTAGTTTGATATTATCCAAAATTATAACTTGAATATAATTGTAAATAGTTTTTATAATATGAATTTCTATGTAATTTTCCCTATAACTACTAGATATATTCATGGGTTGGGTTGAATTGTGTTGGGCCTAATCGGATTTTGCATCTACCTACTTTGTCTCAATTTAACCTAATCTAGCTGGGCTGGACTAAAACAACTAATTTACAAGTCCAACTCAGCCCAACCCATGTATTTATATTAAAAAAAAAATTAAAAATTAAAATTAAAATGTCATTATAAATATAAAAATGTAAAAATGAAATATTTATATACTGTAACTTGGTGCCCGTTTGTAAAAAAATAAAGTAACCATAGCGAACACCCTGTAACTTACTAAATATAAAAAAAGTAGTGTATAATGCACTGTTAATGTTTTTTCAAAAGATTAATACACTTATACTTACAACTAAAGTAGTTTACAATGCACTTTTAATCTTTTTTTTTTTCCTTCAAAAGATTAATTCACTGATACTTACAAATAAAAATCTTTTAAATGCATAGAGAAATGTATGAGAAAATGAAAATAAAATAATTAAAATTAACGTTAAATATAATTAAATTACACAGGATTGTTTTATAGCTTGGGCCTAGCCAGGCTGTACTTGGGGTTTGAGAGAAATTTCAAACCCAACTTATTGTATGTTTGGGCTTTGGCGGGTCCGGACTGAATCGGACTAAATGCTAAAGATGTATATCCAAATTCAATCAATTAAAGGCGGGTTTGGACAGGTTGAACGAGTTAGTGAGCTCATGAACATATTCCTGTACGATTACTACCTTGTCCGAGTCCAACCAGCGCATACTATATTCACATTGCGCTCATGCTGGGCTGGGCCTGATTAAAATAATTAATTTCCAAATTCAGCCCGACCCATCCAACTAATACATTTATATTATAAAAATAAAATAAATTAATTATTATTTTTGATATATAATCAGTGAATTAGATATGAATCAGTTTTATAAAATAGAAGTTTTTGCAATCATAATTTAATACATATGCACTATATACTCATATTTTATTAAACTGGCCACTTGGTAATATTTTATAAAATATTGATCAGTGGAAAATATTTATTTTTGTAATTCAAAAAGAAAATCTTTTTCATAAAAATAAAATAAAATGTTGTATATTATGATTATCATATGCATGTGATGTATAATTTGTTGAACTGGCACATTTTTCTTAACGCAATTGAACTATACATGGTGTAAACCTTTAATATATAAAATATTTTTTTTCTACAAAATACTAATAAAAATTAACCTAGGCAAAATACCAATGATATATAAAAAATAAGTGCGGACCGGGTTTGGGCTTTTGAGGAAAATTTCAAGCCCAGTTCATTTTATATACGGGCTTAAGTGGGTTTGAAACGGGCCAGACTAAAACTAAAACAAACATGTCCAAATCTAACCCTTAAAAAACGGGTTTGGATAGGTTGGACGGGCCAACGGGCTCATGAATAAATCTAGTGATAACTCAAAGCATTCCCTAATCGGAAAAAAAGGGTGCAGTCCTAGGAAAATGTCCAATACAGGTGGAAACTATACCTCAAGGAAGACTGGTGTAGATACCCATTTTTGTTTAGAGTTTTTTTGTTCGCGTTTTTAATAAAATTTTAGTTGGTATAAGAACGACTCGTAAACCTGATTTTTTTAATCTCGAGATAACCTATTAAGGAAAATGCACTTACAAATTTGATTTATTGGATCCTAATATAAAACATCGAATTATTTTCGGAATATAAATAGTTTATATTAAAAGCGTAATTTTACCTTAGGATGAATTTATGCTCGAAACATGTTTTTATTCTAAAGATAAAAAAACGAGCTTGTTTAAATCCGAATTATGATTAATTAATTAATTTCAATTTTCATTCGAGTTTGTTTTTATTATTTGCTTTGAATAATGTTAAAAAGAAACACATATGTTTAAATCGTGAATTATAATGTTAAAGGTTAAAATTAAACATTAACTTTGATTAAAATTTTATAAAATGATTTATGTTCGAGATATAACACGTTCATACGATAATTTGTAGGAATAAATAAATAAACGAAATATAAACTAATAAACGATGAATTTAAAGTTAAACAATAAATTCATTAATATAAACGAATAATTTACGCTTTATAAGTTTCTCTAACTATTTTATTATTTTCTTTTTTTTACAGGAAAATAAAATGTGGCGAACCCGAAGGTCCGCTCGCTAATGTTGGAGGTACCCGGACGTCCTCACTTTGAATCTGAAGGCTACTTCGATATTCCCGAAAATACGGTACGCATATTCCAAAATCGAAAGAATTCCAAAGTCTAGTCTAGTCAAGTCCAGGTCCGAATGCAGTCCAAAAATCTAAATGCTTGTATATATAGTGATTAGGAACATCAATCTCATGCGTTGATCAAGATCAGATCTAACGGTGGAGATGTTTCTTACTTACGAATTAACCATGCAACTTCCCAATTACAGTAAATTGACCCCCCTATTTCGATTCACATAAATTTCACCCCTCCGTATTTTCAGTTAGACCCTACTTGTTTAGATTCATTTCGGTCTAGTCCTCCCTAATTCACGAATTGACCTCCCTTATTTTGTAATTTTTAATTTTACCCCGATTATACTATTTCGCGTATTTTCAATTTTACCATTTTGTTCTTATTCCTTCTAGGCTTAATACATCATTTGCCTCCTGAATTTGACCAAAAAACTTGATTGACCTCCTGAACTTTAGCTCCCTAAACTTGCATAATCTATGAAGTTGCACAAATTGTAATGAATTGATCATTTGGTTGTAAGAAAGTAAATTAAATGCAGAAGATGTATTACACACGTCTTAAAAAAGTAAAACGACAAAGGTCAGGGTATGCGGTTATAATATAAGAGAAGAAAAGTTTTATAGTTGAACAAGTAATAACTTAATTTTTAATATATTTTTGAATTATGTAATAACATTCTAAGATGTGTGGAATATATTTTTCACATTTAATTTATTTTTTTTGCAACCGAGTGACTAATTGATTACATTTTACGTAAGTCCAGGGGACTAATTGAACATTTTATGCAAGTTTAGGGAGTTATCAGGATACTTTGAAGTTCAGGGAGCCAATCAACTTTTTGGAAAGTTCAGGAGACAAATGGTGTATTAAGCCTTCCTAGTGGTTTTCACCTGGTTAGTGACTGACCAAAGAATCTGGTCAATCACAGTTAGATATAGGAGGTGTGAATTTAAACCTTACGATGCTTTTAATTTCCATCACTGGATTTTAATAAGCTTAAATCTAATGGTGATTGACCAGATTCACTTGATCAGGCACTGACCAGGTGAAAATTACTGTTCGACCCTCTGCTTGCCTAATGACTTCAATCATACCCTTCTTCTTTACAATTTCCCCCATTGATTTATTTAAGTTTTAATTCGACAGGCGTTCATATTATTTCGCCTAATCATACCCCTCTGTATTTTCAATTTTACCATATTGTTCTTATTCCTTCTAATTCGACCCCATGCTTATTAAGTAACTTCAATCGGACCCTTTTGCTTTACAATTTCCCCCCATTGATTTCTTTAAATTTCAATTTGGCCCTTGAATATTTTAATTCACCTCAATAAGGCCTTCCTCATTTTGCAAATCAACTCATTATTTGTCAAAAAAAAAAAAAAAAACATAATTAAGCCCCTGAACTTTACCTGTTTTAAGGATCAAGCCCCCTGATCAATTATTTTTCCACATTAAGCTATTGATCATTGATTTTGTTATGGATCTGACCCTTATTTAACTTTTTCATTGAATTTGGAAAAGGAGAAAATCGATATGACGATTCTAATGCTAAAAATCGCTAAATGGAAGAGGAAAAGATCGAGCTTGGAATAACCTACTGGAAATTGATTTCTATAATTTCCTTTTACTTTTTACTTTCTATTTATCTTAGTCAATAAATTCTTATTTTTATTTGTTCACATCAATAGGCCGAATCGCCCTAACAATGCATGCCGTTCAAATTCCACGAAAAAGTTCAATAAGGGCCACATCCATAACAGAATCAATGATCAATTGCTCAATATGGAAAAATAATTGATCAGAGACTTGATCCTTAAAACAAGTAAAGTTCAAGGGCTTAAATATGTTTTTTTGTCTTATTATTTCTTCATCTCAATTTCACTCCCAATTAATGTTTAATTCCACCCTCCACTTCACCCCTTTAACCTTTTTTCAGTTTGCAGACTAAACAGCTTAAAATAAATCAATTGATCAAAATGGTTAGCTTGTTAATTTAATAGATAAATCAATTGCTTAAAATAATTATAATTAAATTGATCAATTGGTTAATTCATAGATGTTTAGTTTTAGAGTAAATAATTTATTAGACCATATCTTTTTACGTAACATATTGTTTGTTTTTTTTAATTTTGGAAAACACATTATAAGATCTCTATCTTTTGTTACTCTTAATCCTTCAGTCATTTGTCTATTTTTTTAGAGTTTAACCAAACATATCTTAACTTTCAGGATAGTTATACTAAGATACAAAATGACTTTGTTACTTTATTATTTTCTATCTATATGATTATCTCTAATATAACAGATAAAAATCTAAAAAAAATAAATAGAAAAAAGGACCAAAAGGTTAACAATAACAAAGATAGAGACCTTATAATGTGTTTTTCAAAATAGGAACTAAAAAACGTGTTAAAGCTTTTCTTATTGGCTTTTCTTGCGAGTCACAAACCTCTTTTACATTTCTTCTTAGCTGCTTGGTAAATATTTCCGAATTTTGTCATCATCTAATTGTTTTCGAATGGATCCAGCCTTACAAGAAAGATCAAGGGCAGTAGTAGAGGCGATTTTTTTTTGGTTCTAGAAGAATAATTTTTTCTTGTTTTTTGGTTTTTACTATCAGAGTAACAATGAATATCAATAAATGGTTTGGATGAAAAAGTGATACCAAGATCAGTAATACCATAAACGTAGCGAAGGACGCGCTTGACACTATTCCAATGTTCGTCCTCGAATAGTGTAGGAATTGACACAACTTGTTTATGGAAAAGGCAATATCAAGACGAGTTAATGTCAGATATTGAAGTGCTCTGACAATGTTGCGATATTAGTTCATGGAAGGAAGCGTCACGTCATGTTCTTTTGACAAATTCAGAGTGGTGGCCATAGGGATAGTGCAAGGCTTGCAGTCAGTCATTTTTGGCCGAGCAACAATGTCGGTGGCATACTTAGATTGAGACACATGAATATTATGACTAGAATAGGCAATTTCTAAACCCAGAAAGTAAGAGGCGCGACAAAGGTTTCTAATATGGGATTCGAATTTGATGGCCTGAATGGTATGATTGATAAGAGTCCGATCCATTCCAAATATTCGTATGTTTTGTGCACAACGATTTGTCAGAATATGACGTGGAAAACCCCAATGTGCAAAGAAATGTCTTTAGACGAAAGAACCACTCTCAAGGAGTCTGCTTGAGTCCATAAAGTGATTTACAATTGGTTCAATATCGTCAAAACCAAAAGACAATTTAGGAATGTCTTACCTTAAGGTACAAGAATATTGCTGGAGTACTTTAGCTGGAGATTTAACCCTGAAAAAAGATAAAAGAAAAGTGGAAGAAGAACGACACTGATGGATACAACGAAAGAAAAAAACCCTAAAATTAAAAGATAAAGATGAAAAATGATCTATCCCAATGTTCTTTGTAATTGAGGAAATTTATAACGACAAGATTGAGTATAAGTATATATTTAAAAAAATAAAAAGGAAAAACCTTTAAGAAAGTCAAATATGGTAAATGAAATATTCAAAAAGAGAAAAAGGCAAAAAAAAAAAAAAAACTTTTATGTACCTAGTCATTTGTGCGGTTGTCTCTTCCATGCCATGTAGTGAAAGAGAAAAAGTTTTACCCTGAACGATATGAAAGGAATCATGGGTGAGAAAAGAAAAAGGTGCTTTCATGAAGAGGTGTTCAAAAATCGAATGGACCGAAATAACCGACCAAGCCGACGAAGTTCGATTTTTTGTCTATTTGTTTCGGTTTCAGTTATAATTTATAGATTGTTTCAGTCATTTCAGTCATTTCGGTTTTAGCCTCCACCACGTTAAAACATCGATATTTTGGTGTGGGTCAAAAAATTAAAAGAACCCAACATGAAAAGAGGAGACATATTTAATTTTATACAAATTCAACGCTAAAATCTAAAAAATATAAACTATAACATGTGGGTCCAAAAAATTAAAAGAACCCAACAAGAAAAAAGGAGGCATATTTAATTTTATACAAATTCAACACTAATATCTAAAAAACAAAAATTATAACATTTTTAAAATATTTTTTTAGTTTAAAATTTTTCATCAATTAAAGTTTAATTTAATAATGGCAACATAATTCTAAATATTCGAAAATAAAGTTGAAAGGAAAAAAATAGTAAAAAATGAGGTTGGTAGGGCTTAAACTCATGACCTTTTAAAATTAAACAAATGTCTCAAACCATCCCATCTACTCTAAATTATTGAAACGATACTACGTAAAGCTTACATAAACTAATATTGAGGCTACACGGGGATGAATCGATACTACTCAAGGGTGGAGCCGGTGGTCGGGGGGCTTCGGCCCCCCCCGAGTCCTGGACTGGCTCCACCCATGGATACATCGAAAGAAAAAAACCCTAAAATTAAAATATAAAGATGAAAAATCATCTATCAATGTTCTTTGTAATTGAAGGAATTTATAACAACAAGATTGAGTATAAGTATATATTAAAAAAAGGCCTAATGCTTCTCCAGCCCTCTTAACTTGTCCAAATTGGTCATTTTACCCCCCCAACTCATCGAATGTCCTATTACCCCCTTAACTCCATAAAAGTGGTATTTCTCACCCCCTCAACTTGTCCATTTATCCCCTCAACTCATAGAATGTTCTATTTACCCCCCTTAACTCCATAAAAGTGGTATTTTTCACCCCTTACAATCCGTTATCGAAACCTAAATTGATAACTTTTTTTAAACGTTAAACCTATATTTATGTTTTCCATAAAAGTGGAACCTAAATTGATACTTCTCCAAAAATCATAGGCCCATTTCAGTACATTATCCCTACATATAGTGTATTTAACTTGTTTATATTAATGTTCTTGTTATTTGTATTTTTTATTCGTTCTTTCTCCATTCAACTTTTTTTACTACTATAAAGGGATAAGAAATACCATTTTTATGAAGTTAAGAGGGTAAATAGGATCATAAGTGGTGAGAAATACCACTTTTATGGAATTAAGGGGGTAAATAGGATATTCAATGAGTTGGGAAGGGGTAAAATGACAAATTTGGACAAGTTAAGGGGGTGAGAAATACCATTTTTATAGAGTTTAGGGGGTTAAAGGGTTGTCCCGTAAGGTGAGGGGGTTAAATGAACAAAACGAACAACTTTAGGGGGCTGGGTATGCATTAGGCCTTAAAAAAAAGAAAAAACCTTTATGAAAGTCAAATATGGTAAATGGAATATTCAAAAAGAGAAAAAGGAAAAAAATCTTTTATGTACCTAGTCATTTGTGCGGTAGTCTCTTTCATGCCATGTAGTGAATGAGAAAAAGTTTGACCCTGAATGATATGAAAGGAATCACGGGTGAAAAAAGAAAAATGTGCATTCATGTAGGGGTGTCCAAACTGAATGGACCGAAATAACCGACCAAGTCGATGAAGTTCAGTTTTTAGTCTATTTGCTTCGGTTTCAGTTATAATTTATAAATTGTTTCAGTTATTTTGGTACGTTTGCTTTTTATGGTAAAATTACCGAAATAAACGAACCTACCTAGTGCAATTGATTTGAACTAATGATTAACATTCCTCGCCAACTTTCTTAATGGAGACTTCAATGACACAATCTTAACACTCGGTCTCCTCTTTCCAACACTACACAGAAAATCACAAACTCATTAAAAATGAAAAAAAGCATATCTTCTAATCTTGATTTACAATTGGTTCAATATCGCCAAAACCAAAAGACAATTTAGGAACGTCTTACCTTAAGCTACATGAATATTGGTGAAGTACTTTAGTCGGAAATTTAACCTAGAAAAAAGTTAAAAGAAGAGAGAAAGAAGAATGAAAAGGAAAGTAAAACACCCTAAATTTAAAAGATAAAGATGAAAAATCATCTATCCAATGTTCTTTGTAATTGAAGGAATTTATAACAATAATATTGAGTATAAGTCTATATTTAAAAAAAAAGGAAAAACCTTTAAGAAAAAGGCAAAAAAAAAAAATCTTTTATATACCTGGTCATTTGTGCGGTTGTCTCTTCCATCCATGTAGTGAAAAAGAATTTTTTTTACCCTGAACGATATGAAAGGAATCATGGGTGAAAAAAAGAAAAAGGTGCTTTCATGAAGAGGTGTTCAAAAATCGAATGGACCGAAATAACCGACCAAGCCGACGAAGTTCGGTTTTTGGTCTATTGGTTTCGGTTTTAGTTATAATTTATAGATTGTTTCAATTATTTCGGTCTATTCGGGTTTAGCCTCCACCATGTTAAAACATCGACATTTTGGTGTGGGTCAAAAAATTAAAAGAACTCAACATGAAAAGAGGAGACCTATTTAATTTTATTCAAATTCAACGCTAATATCTAAAAAATAAAAAATATAAGATGTAGGTCAAAAAAAATTTAAAGAACCCAACATGGAAAAAAGAAGACATATTTAATTTTATATAGATTCAATGCTAATATCTACGAAATAGAAATTATAACATTTTTAAAATATTATTTTAGTTATAAATTTTTTCATCAATTAAATTTTAATTTAATAATGGCAATATAGTTATAAATATTGAAAAATAAAGTTGAAAAAAAAATACAAGAAATGAGGTTGGTGGGGCTTAAATCGAGACCTTTATATTTAAACAAGTGTTTCAAATCATCCCATCTACTCTAAATTATTGAAACGATACGACATAAAGTTTACAAAAACTAATATTGGGGGGCTACAAGGGACCGAATCAATATTACTCAAGGGTGGAGACGGTGGTCGGGGGCTTCGGCCACCCCGAGCCCTGGGCTAGCTCTATCCTTGGATACATCGAAAGAAAAAAACCCTAAAATTAAAATATAAAGATGAAAAATTATCTATCCAATGTTCTTTGTAATCGAAGGAATTTATAACAACAAGATTGAGTATAAGTATATATTTTAAAAAAAGAATATTCAAAAAGAGAAAAAGGAAAAAAAATCTTTTATGTACATAGTCATTTGTGCGGTTGTCTCTTTCATGCCATGTAGTGAAAGAGAAAAAGTTTAATCCTGAATGATATGAAAGGAATCACGAGCGAAAAAAGAAAAAGATGCATTCATGTAGGGGTGTTCAAAACCGAATGGACCGAAATAACCGACTAAGCCGATGAAGTTCAGTTTTTAGTCTATTTGTTGGGGTTTCAGTTATACTTTATAGATTGTTTCAGTTATTTTGGTATGTTCAGTTTTTATGTTAAAGTTACCGAAATAAACGAACCTACCTAATGTAATTGATTTGAAATACTGATTAACATTCCTCGTTAGTTTTCTCAATGGAGACTGATGAGCAACTAGGTAGAGCGGTAAAATGTATGTGTTATGAGTGTGCTATGGTTATGGATATGATCTTTCTAAGTGCTTTAACTCTACTAGACACTACTACGTAGGGGTAAGTGTACCCCGTCGTATCAAGTAATAATCCGATTAAGACCGAGTATCGAATCCACGGGATTTATAACCACAAGTATTAAACTACTCGGTTTTATACGTTATTTAAGCGGTGAATACTTTAGTTTGGATTGGGTGACAACTACAAACTACTTAAACTAAGGTGAGATAGATTTATATAATTCAAACTTCTAAAGAAGTGATAAAGGTGACGATAAGTTATAACATATAAGAAACAATAACTCCGAACATGTACGTATGATAGTTAACTCTTGCAAAGATGATTATATGTAGTTCGACCGACCCGTGAAGTACTTAGACCACGTGGTTCCTAGTCAAGGCGTGTCTAATGCTCGGGATCAGAAACTAGGGCCCGTATGTTCCATGGTTTGTCAATTCTATGGTTTTCGGTGTGTTACTTCCGGTAGGGCAGCACATATATGGTTCTCTAAAGATGACCCGTGAAAGGGCACCGGTAATCGCGCTCCCCTACACAATAATCAATTATAAGTATCAAAACAAGTAGTAAATATCAACACGTATAAAGAAACGGAAATTGCAAAACATATATTATAAATGTGGGAGGTATAAAAGTGAAATACAACCGAGCCTAGTACATAAGAAGAGTACAAGCTAGTTAACAAGTAAAAAGGGAAGAAGAATCGGCCCTTAGGACTAGCTAACCGGACTCAATAGCCGTCACGTAGGACTCGGAGGTGGAACTTTCGAGCTTGGTGGAAGAGGATGGAACGGAACTTCGACATAGTAACAAAATAATTGTACAAGCTCTCAAGGTGGTAGAGTTTGGTTACATAAAATCTGAATGAGGAAATAAGTGCTAATCACTCTTATTTATACACATCAAGCTCGGGGGTAGAATCGTACTTATATAAGTTACAAACAAGAATTCACACTATTTTTGCAGGTTTCACAAGGTACGCCCCGCGTAGAAGGTGGTACGCTTCGCGTATCTGCAAAAATCAACCCATCCTGTTGATAATTTCTTCCACGTGGACTAGATTTAGACTTGTTGACTCAACCACGCCCCATGTAGACTGGAATATGCTCCGCGTGGTCTGGGTTATGCCCTATGTAAGTGAGTTCCTGGAACTTTTGTCTTCAATTCACACAGGAGACGCTCCACATAGTATGATTTACGCCCCGCGTAGTTAGTGTTGACCATGTGGGAATGCTCAGTTGACTGCCGTGTGTTGAGGGGCATTTTTCTACGCCACGCGTGCCCTGTTTTACACCCCGCGTAATCCATGAATTAGTGCTTGATTGATTTCTTCTTTGTACCTGAAAATTACGATCTTCGAGAACCGAGTTAGCTTGATGTTTATTTTTCTGAAATTAATCAAAAACTAACGAAATCAACTAAAAATGTAAAATTGATTTTTATTTCGTAATTTATTTGAAAACATGCTATTTTTGTAATTAAACTTATCTATTAAGCTCGAAATTAAACCGTAAATCACGCTAAAAGATAGGGACAAAATGCCCCTATCAACCTCCTCGGACTTTAAAGTTTTACTTGTCCTCAAGTAAAAGAAATCAAAAGACAAGGGATTGAGATAATCGAGAAACAAACCTCCGGTTGGTTTTACCAAGTGCGTGATTTCAAAGCTACAGTTTTACGAAAAGTTTTCGACAAGTACTCACGCAAGCGAATGAGTGACCAAAACTTATTTGAAACCTCCATAATTAAACTTAGTAGGCAATATTAACGGGGGATTGATTATCTTTGGAGAACCCGATTATACCTCACCAAGGGATTTCACTCTTACGCTCAAACTTTGGTGGGTCGGTGTTTTTGCGCTCTTCTTTGTACTTACTCGAAGTCACCTTGAGTTTGCATTTTCATCCGGGTTTTTCCACTTATATTATGGTTTGGGCAACATTAAAAATGAACCCGGAGGGGGGTTGTAATGTGGGTGGCATTTTAGTGGTAAGTGGTTAATTTTTAAAAACTCTAGTCCAAACACCGTTTTGATAATTGCAACACTAATATCTAAAAAATAGAAATTATAACATTTTTAAAATATTTTTTTAGTTTTAAATTTTTTCATCATGTAAATTTTAATTTAATAATGGCAATATAATTCTAAATATTCGAAAATAAAGTTAAAAGGAAAAAAATAGTAACAAATGAGGTTGGTGGGGCTTAAACCCATGATCTTTTGAATTTAAATAAGGAGAATTTACATGGAAATTCAAAATTTAAAAATTATCTACAACTTTATCAATAAAAATTATGAAATATGTCAAGCTTGGCAGTTATCTATTTCCACTACCATTTCACCGAATAACCACTCATAGAATCTGACATTTACAAAATAAAGATTAATACTTTTGATATTATACTAATTAAATAACTAATATTGATTAAATAATAATAATTATTATATTTATGAATTTCATGTAAAATACCATTTAAATAAATGTCTCAAACCAACCCATCTACTCTAAATTATTGAAACGATACTACATAAAGTTTATATAAACTAATATTGGGGGGCTACACGGGGACGAATCAATACTACTCAAGGGTAGAGCCGGTGGCCGGGGGGCTCCGGCCCCTCCGAGCCCTGGGCTTGCTCCGCCCCTGGATACATCGAAAGAAAAAAACCCTAAAATTAAAATATAAAGATGAAAAATCATCTATCCAATGTTATTTGTAATCGAAGGAATTTATAACAACAAGATCGAGTATAAGTATATATTAAAAGAAAAGGAAAAACCTTTAAGAAAGTCCAATATGGTAAATGGAATATACAAAAAGAGAAAAAGGAAAAATAATCTTTTATGTACCTAGTCATTGTGCGGTAGTCTCTTTCATGCCATGTAGTGAATGAGAAAAAGTTTGACCTTGAATGATATGAAAGGAATCACGGGCGGAAAAAGAAAAACGTGCATTCATGCAGGGGTGTCCAAAACTGAATGGAACGAAATAACCGACCAAGCCGATGAAGTTCAGTTTTTAGCCTATTTGCTTCGGTTTCAGTTATAATTTATAGATTGTTTCAGTTATTTTGGTATGTTCGATTTTTATGGTAAAATTACCGAAATAAACAAACCTACTTAGTGTAATTGATTTGAACTACTGATTAACATTCCTTGTTAGTTTTCTCAATGGAGACTTCAGCGGCACACTCTTAACACCCGACCTCCTCTTTCCAACACTACACAAAAAATCGCAAACTCATTAAAAATGAAAAAAAGCATATCTTCAAATCTTGATTTACAATTGGTTCAATATCGCCAAAACCAAAAGACAATTTAGGCAAGTCTTACCTTAAGCTACAAGAATATTTGTGAAGCACTTTAGCCGAAGATTTAACCCAGAAAAAAGTTAAAAGAAGAGGGAAAGAAGAATGAAAACGAAAGAAAAAACCCTAAATTTAAAAGATAAAGATGAAAAAGCATCTATCCAATTTTCTTTGTAATTGAAGGAATTTATAACGATAAGATTGAGTATAAGTATATATTTTAAAAAAAGAATATTCAAAAAGAGAAAAAGGAAAAAAAATCTTTTATGTACCTAATCATTTGTGCGGTTGTCTCTTTCATGCCATGTAGTGAAAGAGAAATAGTTCAACCCTGAATGATATGAAAGGAATCACAGACGAAAAAAGAAAAAGGTGCATTCATGTAGGGGTGTTCAAAACCGAATGGACCGAAATAACCGACTAAGCCGATGAAGTTCAGTTTTTAGTCTATTTGCTCCGGTTTCACTTATAATTTATAGATTGTTTCAGTTATTTTAGTATGTTTAGTTTTTATGGTAAAATTACCGAAATAAGCGAACCTACCTAGTGTAATTGATTTGAACTACTGATTAACATTCCTCATCAGTTTTCTCAATGGAGACTTCAGCGACGCACTCTTAACACTCGGTCTCCTCTTGCCAACACTACAAAAAAAATCGCAAACTCATTAAAAATGAAAAAAACATATATTCAAATCTTGATTTACAATTGGTTCAATATCGCCAAAACCAAAAGACAATTTAGGAACGTCTTACCTTAAGCTACAATAATATTGGTGAAGTACTTTAGCCGGAGATATAACCCAGAAAAAAAGTTAAAAGAAGACGGAAAGAAGAATGAAAACGAAAGAAAAAACCCTAAATTTAAAAGACAAAGATGAAAAATCATCTATCCAATGTTCTTTGTGATTGAAGGAATTTATAACGATAAGATTGAGTATACGTATATATTTAAAAAAATAAAAAAGGAAAAACATTTAAGAAAGTCAAATATGGCAAATGAAATATTCAAAAAGAGAAAAAGACAAAAAAAAAACTTTTATGTACGTAGTCATTTATGCGGTTGTCTCTTCCATGCCATGTAGTGAAAGTGAAAAAGTTTTACCCTGAACGATATGAAAGGAATAATGGGTGAAAAAAGAAAAAGGTGCATTCATGAAGGGGTGTTCAAAAATCGAATGGATTGAAATAACCAATCAAGCCGACGAAGTTCGGTTTTTGGTCTATTTGTTTCGGTTTCAGTTATAATTTATAGATTGTTTCAGTCATTTCAGTCTATTTGGTTTTAGCCTTCACCACGTTAAATCATCGACATTTTGGTGTGAGTCAAAAAATTAAAAGAACCCAACATGAAAAGAGGAGACATATTTAATTTTGGAAGAACATGAAACCACATGGGATTTTTTTGGAATTTACCCTTAATTTTATACAAATTCAACGCTAATATCTAACAAAAAAAAATTATAACATGTGGGTCAAAAAAATTAACAGAACTCAACATGAAAAAATGAGACATATTTAATTTTATACAAATTCAACGCTAATATCTAAAAAATAGAAATTATAACATTTTTAAAATATTTTTTTAGTTTTAAATTTTTTCATCAATTAAATTTTAATTTAATAATGGCAACATAATTCTAAATATTCGAAACTAAAGTGGAAAGGATAAAAATAGTAAGAAATGAGGTTGGTGGGGCTTAAACCCATGACCTTTTGAATTTAAACAAATGTCTTAAACCATCCAATCTACTCTAAATTATTGAAACGATACTACATAAAGTTTACATAAACTAATATTGGGGGCCACACGGGGACGAATCAATACTACTCAAGGGTAGAGCCGGTGGCCGAGGGGCTCCGGCCCCTCCGAGCCCTGGGCTGGCTCCGCCCCTGGATACATCGAAAGAAAAAAAACCCTAAAATTAAAATATAAAGATGAAAAATCATCTATCCAATGTTCTTTGAAATCGAAGGAATTTATAACAACAAGATTGAATAAGTATATATTAAAAAAAAGGAAAAACCTTTAAGAAAAAGGCAAAAAAAATCTTTTATATACCTAGTCATTTGTGCGGTTGTCTCTTCCATGCCATTGTGTTAGGACTAATTTCTGACAGAAGAATTCCAGAATTAGAATAGGAAGAAAAGAATTGAGGTGAGGCCATGACGAAGAAAGAAGAGATTTAGGAGGAGAATATTTCATAATTAATTGCATAAAAACTAATACAAGGATGCTTCTCTTAAATAGAGAAGAAGATAAAAACAGTTACAAAGCAGACCCACTACAGGAAAGGTGGCCACCACTTCCTTGCCCACTTCCTTACCCCACTTCCTTACTCTAACTGCTATACGCCATCTCCTAAGAGAGCTTTTCTTTAGGGAAAACAAATAACAATAAAAAAGCAATCTCAAGTAACAGAATTAATTAACAAAAGTAAAATTACTAATCAGGGCCTTCTACTTAATTCGGCGTCTGTATGTGACAACTCCTCCCCCTTGAGCACATTCTTGACCCCAAGAATGCATGAATTCTGAAAATTGTACTTTAAGCATATCTTCAGCTTTCCAAGTAGCATCAATTGTAGGCATGCCTTCCCAATGTACTAAGAGTTGTGGTGTAGAGACCCCGTCAATAAACACAGTCCGTGAGTTGATTACCTTCGCAGGTACAATGACAAATTCACTATCACTAACAGGTGGTAAAGTAGTCAGAGGGGAAAGTGCAGGATGCACCTTTTTCTTTAGGAGGGACACATGGAACACATTGTGTATTTTGCAAGTAGGAGGTAGTTTTAATCTGTAAGCGACTTTGCCCACCCTTTCCAACACCTGAAAGGGGCCATAATATTTGGCAGAGAGCTTCATCGAAGTTCGGAAAGCCAAAGAAGTCTGCCTATAGGGTTGCAGCTTCAAAAACACACAGTCTCCAACCTGAAACTCTCTGTCTGTGCGTTTTTTATCTGCCAGTTGTTTCATTCTGTTTTGGGCAGCAGAAAGACAACTTTGAAGATATGCATTAAGCTTAGAACGTTCCTGAAGTAAGGAGTCTACTGCAGCCACGTCTGTAGATTGAACTGGTAGGATAGGTAGTTTAGGAATTACCCCATATCATGCCTGGAATGGACTCATTTTGATGGCGCTATGATAAGTAGAGTTATACCAGTACTCTGCCAAGCTCAACCAGGAATGCCACTTCTTAGGTTGCAAGAAACACATGCTACGCAGATAATTCTCTAGGCATTGATTCAAACATTCTGATTGGCCATCAGATTGGGGGTGTTAGGCACTAGTGAAGTGCAGTTTGGTCCCTAAGAGCTTCATAAGTTCTTTCCAGAACAACCCAGTAAATATCCTGTCACGACCCGAGACAATTGTCTTTGGAATTCCATGTAGACGAAAAATATTATATAGGAATACCCTTGCTACAGTTGCAGCAGTAAAGGGATGAGATAATGCAATGAAATGCCCCCTTTTGAGAATCTATCAACCACCACTAGAATAGTGTCAAACCCCGATGATTTAGGTAATTTCTCAATGAAATCCATGGCAATGTCTTGCCAAGCGCCATCTGGAATAGGTAGAGGTTGAAGGAGTCCGGGATAGGCTGAATGATCAACTTTACATCTCTGGCAAGTTTCACAAGCTGCAATCCACTTAGTCACAGAATGGGGCATGTTTGGCCAATGGAAATGTAGCTGCAAACGAGTGAGCGTGCCTTTAATTCCTGAGTGACCCCCAATAGGTGAACTATGGCAAGCTTCAATAATTTGATTTTTGAGGTTTGACTGATTGCCAATGTAACATCCTAAGTTTTTATCTACCATAAATAATAAATAGAAATAAAATAAATAAAAAAAAACAAAAATTAAGTAAATTGAATTAAATGGTGGGGACCCATTTAATCCAATTCCCAAACACCAAATAACCAAATTAAAAAAAGGGGTGTGGACCCATTTATCTTATAGTTATTATTATTATTTTTTTTGATTTTGGATTACGGGTAAGGAGGGAGAGTTTGGATAGAAAAGGGAAAACTGCTGTTCATCTTCCCCAAGTTTTTCCTATTTTCTTTTACCCTATTTTTCTTCATAATTGGATTTTTCGGCCACCTCTTAAAACGAAAATCATACCATTAGATTCCTTATTTCGTAAGGAAGATTTTAAGATCACTATTACTATTTTTCTGTCCGAAAAGTGTGGTGACCGGAGTGGGTATATGTCACCGGAAAAGTGTTAGATCCCGGCTTTTTAATCGGTTCTAGTAGTGAAAGAAGAGTATTTTTAAACTCCCCTGAACCCTTGCTATCTCGTGGCAGTTCCGGCTCGTGTTTCTGATAATTCCGACGAACGGCCACCGTGCTCCGGTTAAACTCCGGTGAGCGTTTTCGACAGAGTTTTACTTTGCTTTTCTTTTTTCTCAATTCTTAGTCTGTTAGGAAAACTAAATTCTTAAGGGTTAAATTTCAGATTTATGTCGAATGATTATATAGACCTACATGATACTATGGCTTAGTTTGTATGCTGGATATAATGAAGAACATCCTGTAAATTGAATTTTAAATAAATTGATATGCCTGGAACAGAATAGTTAATAGTTTTTATTTGGGAACTTTTGACAGGAATATAGATGTGGTAGATATGTTCAAGTGGATGTCAATTAGTGAGTCTATGAATTTTTAATTAAGTTGTGTTCACACCATAAAATTTTACTTTACAACAAACAAAACCCTTGGAAGAAATAGGTAGAAATACTAGAATAAATGGGAGACTTTAAACCTCTCATTCATAGTGCAATATATGATAAAGACTTGTTGTTTTCTGAATTTTTGATATGTAGATACAAAGATAATAACTTGTGGCCTATATCTTTATACCTATCATTGTATAAACATATTTTATTTATTTATTTATGGAACTTCTATATTTATAGGGGAGCAAGTGACGGGTCAATACGAACCCGAACAATTTAATTAGCTTCTTAGACGAAAGGTAAACATGATTATTTGTATTTATATATATATATATATATATATTATATATATATATATATATATACCTTACCTAATTAGCTATATATTTCATTTGGATAATACTGTGTTGACATGTGTTGCGTTGTGTATTTATTTTCCAAATATCCCCTCATGATTCTATTGGCAGTATTAGTTTTAGTTGAAATACTTGTATACTATACTGGATTCAAGTTGTGACTTGAAAGGTGACTTGTTGGAGTAGAAATAGGAGTATTTTGACTTGTGTCTGTGTTTTAGTGGTTTGAGAGATAACGGTGATCCGTTCAACATGAAATTTAAATTGCTAGCTTGAGCGAATATGTACAATGGTCTGAAGGTTTATTAATACCGTGATCACAAGCACCTGTCTTGAAAGAGGAGACGATAGAGTGGTATTTAATTTTGGGACGATCTTGGTACTGTGTCTTGCAAGAGTAGACGATAACAGTGCCATTATGAAAATATTATAAGATGATTTTCTTTTTGGTTGCGTGTCTTGAAAGAGTAGACGATAGCGCATACCTATTTTGATGAATTGCTTAACCATGAGACCATTGGACATATTTAACTTAAGTTTAGCTGGGCCCTTAAAAAGAATGTAATAAGCTTTAGAGTTATCATCGGTAGTAAAATGTGTCATGCTTGAGTTATTGTAGTTATATATATATCAGTGATTGATTGATTAAATTATATTTATTGAGTAGGAGAATACAATTATATATACATATATACATGTAATTATGTTTATTGAGTAGGCAACTCACCCTTTGCCACATTTTTCAGGCTAGGTTCAGAGGTTCTCCTACTTGTTAGATTCCAGTTCTATCTTGCATTCAGGTCGGCCAACACAACATATCATTCCCATTCACGTTTTCATTGACATATTTAGGATTTTACTTTACTATTGGTTGGACTAATTGGTTAGACCGAATTTAAGGTTATTGATTAAATAGTGTTGGCTTGGTTCAATGATTATGGTTGTTGATAGACAAAAATAAATGAGGAGACTTTATTAGTTACTTGGATGTCTATGATTAATAATGATAAATACTTTTCTGTATATTTTTAATGTGACCGAGATGGGGGTTACATTTAATGGTATCAGAGCGCCGGTTTTACGATTCCTAGGGAGTATTGGAGGTATTGTGATATTCCTAGGATCTAGAACATAGTACACACATGCATACTTTAACATGATAATTGATATTGTTGTTTCCACATTTCAGAATCATGTCATCCAATGGGAATGATAGTGTTGGCCAAGCATCTAGTGAAGGGTCTGTAGGTCAGAATGCACCTGCTGGTGTTGAGCGATTTCCGCAAGTGCACGGTATACGCTTGTAGTAATAAAAGATATTGATCCCACAAGGAACGTTTTTTAACAAAAACTTATTTTGAAATGGTTAAATATACTTTCAACTTTAAACTTTGTATAAATTATAACGATGAAATAAATGACGGAACCTCTAATTTTTAGGCTTTGAATTGTAGTCAATCCTCATACGGTCGGGTTAGATCGCTACCTTAACCAAATTAAAACTCTACCGAGATAATAATTTGTCTAAGTGTTCAACAAAGTTTCCTTGTAAAGATTTTGAATTAAACTACGTTTTAATGAAAACACCGGCAATCCACTTCGGATCCTTTACCAAAGTGCTGCATGAAAATCTATCGAATATAACAGACTTTATTAGATGAAATATAAATTGATATAAGTTTACAGAGAACAAGGAGCATGAAAACATTCGACGACGTGCAAGTGAACATGTTGTCAATCCTTTCCTTGGGTTTCGTTAGAGTTTGTCAGGCTCAGGGGAGGATTCTCTACTCAATCTTCTCGCTGAATCTTCGGAATAGAGACTGGTCAATCTACTACCAAAATGTAAACTAATATGAACAAATCTAAACGCTACTGTGTTTGTTATTATTGAATAAATAATGTGTGTACATCATATTGCTTTTTACAGAAGTGAAGTCTAAATTCTGAATCACTTGACTCGGAATTTCTGCATAAATTCTATACTAATCTCTTTCTTCTATATCCCTCCAACTCTCCATCAACTCTTTATTGATAGATGTTGAAGAGTCGTGGTTGAAGTGTCGTGTCTGTTGTGAAGGATCGTATCCGTTGTGAAAGGACGTCTTTATCCACCCGAATGAACGCGTTTCTTTGAATTAAATATGTGTTCATTATACTTGGACGAATTTCTGCACTTACCGAGAATGGCAATTCTCGGTCGAGAATGGGGGAGCATTTATTTGGTCTTCGGACGAAGGGAAGGAGCTGCTGGTCGACGCGTCTCGCGACCGAGAATTTGAGATTCTCGGTCGCGGCTTTTGTAAATTCTCTACCGAGAATCTTGTTTCCTCAACCAAGAATGTGACATTTTCTTCTTTTTCTGACTTCATCTTTGTCCTTGTTTAGGTGTAATTGATCTTTGTTGTTTCTGACTCTTTTTGTAGGGTTTTTATTCTGTTTTAAGCTCTTTTCATTCCTATTTGGATTTTACCAAATATTTACGTACCTTGCAAGAAAGAAACATATTCGAGAGTAAAAGCATTCTAAACAGGTATAAATAGCACAAATTCGTAGCAATATTGATGTAATTACTAATGATATTTTAGGTATATTTTGGGCTTAACAACTGGTTCGGGTGGAAATTCGTCACTAGGGGCACATGGTATGCCTGCAGGTATGCAACAATTTGTTGAAGCCATTGGCACGATGGCGGCTCAGATACAAACACGATTTCAGAATGTGCAAGCACCTGCCCCACATGCTCCAACTTTTGATAGGAACCTAGAGGGGATCAGAAGGCTTGGAGCTGAGACCTTCAAAGGGACATTAGACCCCGAGCAAGCAGATCTTTGGCTTGAAAAGGTTGAGGATGTATTAGGTTCAATTGAATGTCCTCTTGAGAATAAAGTGAGATATACTGTAACTCTTTTAGAGGGTGATGCACTTGTTTGGTGGAAATCAGTGAAGAGGGCTAGAGGCGATCAAATGATCACTTGGGATGACTTCAAAAGGGAATTCAATGACAAGTAATGTTCTCAGACATACCGTGATGAGAAACAAATGGAATTTTTAACTCTAAAACAGAATGAGATGACGGTAGCAGAGTATGAGAGTCGTTTTGCTGCATTGGCCAAATATGCGCCATTTGTTGTGTCTGAAGATGACCGTTGTAATAGATTTGAGCAGGGTCTAATCCCTGCTATCAGAGTAGGAGTGGCCAATTGCGCTAGGAATTACCGTGTTCTCTTTCAGACAGCTATTAGAGTTGAGAAGGCTCTTAATAAGAAGAAACAAGTTTTGGCAGCTAAGAGGGCTAGATCTGAAGGTCAAGGGGAGCAGATCCGATCAACCAAAAGGGGTGGTTCACAGTCCTTTTCTAGTGGAAGGAGCAATTTTTCTCAGACTAGTAGTAGCTATAGAGGAGGAGGTAGATTTGAGGGTAGTAGATCTATAAGTGCTGGTCGGGGTTCAGGTGGACAGAGCACCTATAACTCACCATCTGTGGGGAGCAACAAAGGATTTGGTATGGGATCAGGGAGTTCTTTTAGTGGAAGTGTGATAGGGGTCAAAAACCCCTATCTTTTAGTACGGTTTTAGGGACGATTTTGTATCTTTTATTTTCTTTTTATTTACTTTAATAGTAATTTATTATTGTTTTGTCAATTTTATGTTTTTAAATTACTTTTTAGCTTTTTATTAAATATTCCTAACTTTTGTCAAGTATTTTGTCACTTTTAGTAAATTAATCTCTATTTATTATTTTGAGCTTTATCTTTACCCAAAATTAAGAAATTAACCTACCAAAAATAAATCAAATTTGACTTGGTAATTAAAAAAGGATTTTTGGTAGGATAATTAATTAATTTTGGGTGAATTATCTAAATAATATTTTATGAGATTATGTGCAGATTTTTAGAGATAAATGTGTAGATTTTTAAAGATCAGAATCAAGGACCCACTCGGCGCATCAAATGCAAATAAAAGTCATGCAGAATATTTTGGCAGAGTTTTAGGGATTATCTTTGAGCTTTTTGTATTTAAATAATTAGATTTTTTATCCCCAAAGATAAATTAGTTTTTATTAGATAATAATTGAAGAGTTATTTTTCCATTAGAATAGCTCTTTATTAATTAGTCTTTCGTTAGGAAAGCTTTTTATTAATTAGTCTTTCATTAGGAAAGCTTTTTATTAATTAGCCTTTTATTAGGAATAGGTTTTATTAATTAGTTTTCCATTAGGAATAGGTTTTAGTTTTTCATTATAAATAGTTCCATTTGTTAGGAATTATAGATATCTTTCATTATTGTAATTTACTTTAGCTTTCCCCTTGAAGTTCCTCTCCATCTCCTCCATCTTCTTCAACCTCCATTGAAGCTCCTTCAAAGCTGTTCACCGAGGAATATTCAAGGTCCGTCCTTAAGACCTAGGAAGCCGACTGCAGAGTAGACAGGTTCCCTAAAAGGGATTTTCGTATCACCTTTTATCTTTCCTTGTTTGTACTCTTTGATACAGTCTATGAATCCTAGGCTAATTGTATCCTGTGACATTGTTCTTCGCCTTTAATAATATTTTAGCTCTTATTTTGTTCTATGCTTATTTGTTTAATCTTTGTCTTACGCTTTATTCAATTAGTTTAACTCATTCAAAAGCCCCAAAATCTAGTAGGCACATATTGCGAGCTGAATCTGACCTAGTTAGAGCCTAGGAGATTGACGACCTCTTAGTTGATTAAGCCCAAATTGCTGAGCCTTAGACCTAGTTTCGGCCTTACAAGGGAATCACGCACTAGGAACTTCAGGAGGGTAAGTAGGGTTAATCACCTTGAATACAAGTGACTTAGATTAGGTTTTTAATCAATAGACCTAATAACCTAACTTCATTATTATCGTTCATACCATGTTCCTTCGGGTAATTGCATTAGTGAAAGATCACCTAGGAGTAGTATAACTTAATTAGGAGTAGTTTAACTTAATTAGGCGTAGAATAACTTAGTTAGATTTAGTATAATTTAGCTAGGAGTAGCGTAATTCAACCTAGGAGTAGATTAACTTAAACAAACAAACTCAAAACCCACAAAGCCTAGATAACACCTGAGACCAAGTAGCTCGATACTTGTGGTAAATAAGTCCTGTGGATTCGATACCTGGACTTTCCAGATTTTATTACTTGATAACGACGGGGTACACTTATCCCTTAGTGAGTCTTCTTACGGAAGGTGCATCAAGTTTTTGGCGCCGTTGCCGGGGATAGTAGATTAATTCTATAAATACCCGACAACCGACAATAATCAAGTTTTTGGCGCCGTTGCCGGGGATTTATTTCTTCTGCAATATCGACCCAAAGGTCGATTTGTTAGTTTAGGCATTCCTTTGTGAATATCTTTGTGAATATCATCTATACTTGTTATTCTATACTTGTTTATAATCGTTTATACTTGTTTATATATAATTCCTTTATACTTTTCTTTTTGTGAATATTTGTTTTTAATTTTTATTGTTATTTCTAATGATTCTTCTTTTTTGAGAAAATGGCTAGAAACAATGGAAATAAGGAGTCTATTACGCATTTGCTTAACTTTCTATCTACTCACGAAGATCAAACTGACGATTTGTATGCCTCAATTAAAAATTTATGCATACAAAAAGGGATCATAGTTGTTTCAACCGCGGAAGAATCAATTAAAGAACCCAATTTGGTAGGTCAGGTTGATAAGGTAATATCTTTTCCCATTAATAATGAAGAACTGATCCCTAATTATGAGAAACCAAAAGTTTCAATATTAATTGAGGAATCAGTTGAAATTGAGCCTCTAGAGAAGAATCCAAAGATAGAAGAGTTCAATTTTGCTCCAAGTCCAGAAATTTTCATTCTCTTTGATCTACCTAGAGAATCAAAAAGGGAGCAAACTAAACTTTTTCATAATTTATTTAAATTTGATCATTTGTTTTCAATAAAATTCTTTGAAACTGATAATCCGTTTTGCATGTACGGATTATTTATTCAGGAATTTGAATTCCTAACGCGAATGTCAGCATACACCTAGGAGGGATTTCTATGTCGAGCTCACCGACTATAACGCAACGCTTCTTGGGAGGCAACCCAAGTTTTAATAAAACTTTTCAGGTTTATTTTATTTAGATTATACATTGATCTTTTAGTTTAGTTGTTTAGTTTTCTTTTACGTTTTTTTAAGTGTTCGGGTTTAAAATAAAAAAAAATATTTTTCGGACCTTCTGCCTGCCAGCTCGCGACGAGCTGGGAATTTTTTTTTTTCCCGAATTTTTTTTTTCTCGGACCTGCCTGCCAGCTCGTTCTCAAGGGGGAAAGGCTAAAGTAAATTACAATAAATGAAAGATACCTAACACTTTGCCCAGCTTGCTGGCGCCTTGAATACAAGTGACTTAGATTTAGTTTACTAAGGGATAAGTGTACCCCGTCGTCGTTAGCGAGCTGGGCAAAGTGCAAGGTCAGATTCCACTCCTGCTTGCGATACTTGTGTAAGACATCATAGGGGAGAGTGTTGGGGAACTCGGAAGATTACATGCTTTGGATGCGGTGAGTTAGGCCATTATAAAAATGAGTGTCCACATGCCACGGGGGTTGGTAGATTGGCCTTATCTCAGGTTGTAGGAAGAGGCAACACAGTAGACAACGCAGCTGGAGCTGGTAGAGGTCGAGGTAGAGGTCGTGGATCGAATCCTGGTGGTGGACAAAATGCCATAACAGGTGCTCGGACTCAAACACAACCTAATCCGAGAGTTTTTAAAATGACCAGAAATGAAGCACCAACTGCATCTGATGTAATATCTGGTACGATTACTATCTTTGATACTCCTGCTTTTGTACTAATAGACCCTGGGTCAACCCATTCATACATAACACCTATATTTACTTTGAAAGTGTCTGGGAAGGTAGAGCCTCTAGGTTATGATTTGAGGGTACAAATGCCAACTGGGGATAGTGTAGTAGTGAATAACGTTGTAAAAAATTGTCCTATAAGAGTGAGTCAGAAAGAATTTCTAGTTAATTTAACTATTTTAGATTTTAATGAGTTTGATGTGATCTTGGGCATGGATTGGTTGTCACATTATAGGGCAGTAGTTGATTGCTATACTAAAGAGGTAACATTGGGTATGGATGAGGATAATAGGGTGATATTTGTGGGAGAAAGGTCAATAGTGCCTTCGTGTCTAGTGTCAGCGGTTCAGGCTTTTCAATGGATTAGAGAGGGGAATGAAGCCTTCTTGGCACACATTATTGATGCAAGAGTTGAGGGTACAAAATTAAAAGCTATCCCTATCGTGAGGGAGTTTCCTGAAGTATTTTTAGATGATCTTCCTGGACTACCACCTAATAGGGAGGTAGACTTCACTATTGAGACCATACCAGGAGTTCCTCCTATATCCATTGCACCATACCGAATGGCACCAGTTGAGCTACATGAGTTGAAGAAGAAATTGGAGGAGTTATTGCATAAAGGATTTGTGAGACCTAGCACTTCGCCTTGGGGTGCACCTGTCTTGTTTGTGAAGAAGAAAGATGGAAGCATGAGGTTATGCATTGATTATAGGCAGTTAAACTGGGTAACAATTAAAAACAAGTATCCTTTACCCCGAATTGATGATCTTCTTGATCAGTTGAAGGGAGCACACTGCTTCTCTAAGATTGACCTAAGATCGAGCTATTGGAAGTTGAGGGTGGTAGATTCTGATATTCCAAAAACTGCTTTTCGTACAAGGTACGGTCACTTTGAGTTTCTTGTAATGCCATTTGGACTTACAAATGCACCTGCAGCTTTTATGGCGATGATGAACAAGACCTTCCAGCCATATCTAGACCGTTTTGTTGTCGTCTTCATTGATGATATACTAGTTTACTCGCGAACATCAGAAGAACATGAGCAACATTTGAGGATAGTGTTGCAAATTCTGAAAGAACAACAGATGTATGCTAAGCTTAGTAAGTGTGAGTTCTGGATGGACCAAGTGGTATTCTTAGGCCACGTGGTATCTAGTGAAGGTGTTAGGCCTGATTCTTCAAACGTAAAGGCAGTTATGGAGTGGGAAGCACCCAAGAATGTGACAGACGTGAGAAGTTTTCTTGGTTTGGCTGGTTACTACAGAAGATTTGTCGAAGGATTTTCATTAATTGCGGTTCCTTTAACTAAATTACTGAAAAAGGGAGCTATATTTCTGTGGAATGAGAAGTGTCAAGAGAGTTTTGATGAACTGAAAAAGCGATTGACATCAAATCCAGTTCTTGTGTTACCATCTGAGGGTGGAGGATTTGTTGTGTACACAAATGCTTCAGGTCAAGGGCTGGGATGTGTTCTAATGCAAAACGGGAAGGTGATAGATTATGCTTCTAGGCAATTGAGGCCTCATGAGAAGAATTACCCTACACATGATTTGGAGTTAGCAGTAATAGTTCATGCCTTAAAGATATGGAGGCACTATTTGTATGGGGAGACGTTTCAGATTCTCACTGATCACAAGAGTTTAAAATATATTCTCACTCAAAGGGAACTGAATTTGAGACAGAGAAGATGGATTGAGCTGTTAAAAGATTATGACTGCATAATAGATTATCACACAGGAAAGGCTAATGTGGTTGCAGATGCCTTGAGTAGAAGGAATTTTGGCATGTTCTCTAACAAGAATCCTTTAGTGGAGATGCGATTCATGGATGTACATTTGAGAGTTGATGAGGTGACTAGACTTATGGCTACCTTACAGCTGAAACCGGACTTGAGGGAGAGAATTAGATTGACACAGATGCAAGATCCCTTCTTATAGAAAATGTATGCGAGAGTGGAACAGGGCAAGAGACCCGATATTACAGTTGAGGAAAACAGGTTAATGGTGATGGGAAACCGAATATGCGTGCCAGATGTGGATAATTTGAGACTTGAGATTATGAAGGAAGGACATAATGCCCCTTATACCATGCATCTTGGTATGACTAAGATGTATAGGAATTTAAGATCCTTTTATTGGTGGCCTACTTTAAAGAAAGATGTAGCTGAATTTGTTTCCAAGTGTTTGACTTGTCAACAGGTCAAGATAGAACATCAGGCTCCTGCTGGGAAGTTGAAGCTTTAACTATTCCAGAATGGAAGTGGGAGCATATTACTATGTACTTTGTAGTTGGGTTACCAAGGACTATGAGGAAGCATGACATTATCTGGATAATTGTGGATCGATTGACAAAGTCTGCTCACTTTTTGTCGATGCGAAAGACTGATCCAATGGACAAATTGGCCAAGATGTATGTTGCTGAGATAGTGAGACTACATGGCATACCTGTCTCCATTGTGTCAGACAGAGATCCCCGATTCACCTCTAGATTTTGGGGTAGTTTGCAGTTAGCTATGGGAACAAAGCTAAATTTCAGTACTGCTTTTCATCCTCAAACAGATGGACAGTCAGAGAGGACCATTCAAACTTTGGAGGACATGATGCGAGCTTATGTACTTAACTTTCAGGGTGATTGGGATATGTACTTGCCGTTGATTGAATTTGCTTATAACAATAGCTTCCACAGTAGTATTGGTATGGCACCCTATGAAGCACTTTATGGGAGACCTTGTAGAAGTCCAGTTTGTTGGGATGTTGAGGGTATGGGACAATTAGAAGGACCCGAGTTGGTTCAGGAAACAGTAGAAAAGATAGATGTGGTGAAAAAGTGCCTTAAAGCAGCTCAGGAACGACAGAAAACTTATGCAGATCAACACATGAGAGAAATGGATTATGGAGTTGGGGATAAAGTATTTCTGAAAGTATCGCCATGGAAGGGGATACTACGTTTTGGTAGACGTGGAAAGTTGAGTCCAAGGTTCATTGGACCTTATGAAATTACTGAACGAATCGGACCTTTGGCATACAGGTTAGATCTTCCAAGTGAACTATCTCAGATTCATAATGTGTTCCACGTATCTGTATTAAGGAGATATAAGTCGGACCCGAGTCATGTGATTCCCAAACCGGAGATCGAGATTGTAAATACGAATTTGACAGTAAAAAAAAGCCAGTAGAGATATTAGAACGACAAGTTTAGAAGTTGAGGAGGCGAGAAATGCCTATGGTACGAGTAAGGTGGAGTCACAACAAGTCGCTTAGAGAAGCAACTTGGGAACTCGAAGAAAACATGATGAAACAATATCCGTATATGTTTGATCATATAGGTATGTAAATTTTGGGGTCGAAATTCTTTTAAGGAGGGTAGAACTGTAACGTCCTAAATTTTTATCTACCATAAATAATAAATAGAAATAAAATAAATAAATAAAAAAACAAAAATCAAGTAAATTGAATTAAATGGTGGGGACCCATTTAATCCAATTCCCAAACACCAAATAACCAAATTAAAAAAAAGGGATGTGGACCCATTTATCTTATTGTTATTATTATTATTATTATTTTTTTTTGATTTTGGATTACGGGAAAGGAGGGAGAGTTTGGATAGAAAAGGGAAAACTGCTGTTCACCTTCCCCAAGTTT
Source organism: Euphorbia lathyris (assembly GCF_963576675.1). Lineage (NCBI taxonomy): Eukaryota > Viridiplantae > Streptophyta > Magnoliopsida > Malpighiales > Euphorbiaceae > Euphorbia > Euphorbia lathyris. The sequence continues at coordinate 13,353,063 of NC_088910.1, read as the reverse complement.
TTCCTATTTTCTTTTACCCTATTTTTCTTCATAATTGGATTTTTCGGCCACCTCTTAAAACGAAAATCATACCATTAGATTCCTTATTTCGTAAGGAAGATTTTAAGATCACTATTACTATTTTTCTGACCGAAAAGTGTGGTGACCGGAGTGGGTATATGTCACCGGAAAAGTGTTAGATCCCGACTTTTTAATCAGTTCTAGTAGTGAAAGAAGAGTATTTTTAAACTCCCCTGAACCCTTGCTATCTCGTGGCAGTTCCGGCTCATGTTTCTAATAATTTCGACGAACTGCCACCATGCTCCAGTTAAACTCTGGTGAGCGTTTTCGACAGAGTTTTACTTTGCTTATCTTTTTTTCTCAATTCTTAGTCTGTTAGGAAAACTAAATTCTTAAGGGTTAAATTTCAGATTTATGTCGAATGATTATATAGACCTAAATGATACTATGACTTAGTTTGTATGCTGGATATAATGAAGAACATCCTGTAAATTGAATTTTAAATAAATTGATATGCCTGGAACAGAATAGTTAATAGTTTTTATTTGGGAACTTTTGACAGGAATATAGATGTGGTAGATATGTTCAAGTGGATGTCAATTAGTGAGTCTATGAATTTTTAATTAAGTTGTGTTCATACCATAAAATTTTACTTTACAACAAACAAAACCCTTGGAAGAAATAGGTAAAAATGCTAGAATAAATGGGAGGCTTTAAACCTCTCATTCATAGTGCAATATATGATAAAGACTTGTTGTTTTCTGAATTTTTGATATGTAGATACAAAGATAATAACTTGTGGCCTATATCCTTATACCTATCATTATATAAACATATTTTATTCATTTATTTATGGAACTTCTATATTTATAGGGGAGCAAGTGACGGGTCAATACGAACCCAAACAATTTAATTAGCTTCTTAGACGAAAGGTAAACGTGATTATTTGTATATATATATATATATATATATATATAATTATATACACCTTACCTAATTAGCTATATATTTCATTTGGATAATACTGTGTTGACATGTGTTGCATTATGTATTTATTTTCCAAATATCCTCTCATGATTCTGTTGGCAGTGTTAGTTTTAGTTGAAATACTTGTATACTACACTGGATTCAAGTTGTGACTTGAAAGGTGACTTGTTGGAGTAGAAATAGGAGTATTTTGACTTGTGTCTGTGTTTTAGTGGTTTGAGAGATAACGGTGATCCGTTCAACATGAAATTTAAATTGCTAGCTTGAGCGAATATGTACAATGGTCTGAAGGTTTATTAATACCGTGATCACAAGCACCTGTCTTGAAAGAGGAGACGATAGGGTGGTATTTAATTTTGGGACGATCTTGGTACTGTGTCTTACAAGAGTAGACGATAACAGTGCCGTTATGAAAATATTATAAGATGATTTTCTTTTTGGTTGCGTGTCTTGAAAGAGTAGACGATAGCGCATACCTATTTTGATGAATTGCTTAACCATGAGACCATTGGACATATTTAACTTAAGTTTAGCTGGGCCCTTAAAAAGAACGTAATAAGCTTTAGAGTTATCATCGGTAGTAAAATGTGTCATGCTTGAGTTATTGTAGTTATATATATATCAGTGGTTTATTGATTAAATTATATTTATTGAGTAGGAGAATACAATTATATATACATATATACATGTAATTATGTTTATTGAGTAGGCAACTCACCCTTTGCCACATTTTTCAGGCTAGGTTCAGAGGTTCTCCTACTCGTTAGATTCCAGTTCTATCTTGCATTCAGGTCGGCCAGCATAACATATCATTCCCATTCGCGTTTTCATTGGCATATTTAGGATTTTACTTTACTATTTGTTGGACTAATTGGTTAGACCGAATTTAACGTTATTGATTAAATAGTGTTGGCTTGGTTCAATGATTATGGTTGTTGATAGATAAAAATAAATGAGGAGACTTTATTAGTTACTTGGATGTCTATGATTAATAATGATAAATACTTGAGTTTCTGTATATTTTTAATGTGACCGAGATGGGGGTTACAGCCAATGTAAAGTTTGCCTTTATATCTCAATACACCATTACTGAATGAATAAGGAGGATGGGAGGAGGGCTGGATCATAAGTTGTTGGATAAGGTTTTGAGCTAGCTCATCACCAATATATGTATGTTGTATATCCTGCATCCATGTAGGAATGGTCATGGAAATGGAAAAAAAGTTGAGTAGAAGATTTAAGTCCCTCCTCTTGCTGCCTTGATAATGCATCAACAACTTTATTATCTACCCCTTTTTTATATTGAATGACATAGTCCAGTCCCAAGAGTTTAGATACTCATTTGTGTTGTAGATAAGTGTGAAGCTTCTGTTCTAATAGATGTTTGATACTCTCTCTCATAAGCTGACAACCTTTGGTTTCTTGGGCTCAAAGTCTTAGACAAGAAATAGAGTGGCTTTCCTCCTTGCATTAAAACTGCCCCTATCCTAATTCCACTTGCATCACATTCCAAAACAAAAGGTTCTTGAAGTTGGGAAGAGCCAATACTGGTGCTTTGGTCATGATGCTCTTCAAATTGTTGAAAGCATCAGTTGCCTGTTGTGACCAGCATAACTGATCTTTTTTAAGAAGGTCGGTCAATGGTCTACTCAGCTCACCATATCCCTTGATGAACCTTCGATAATATCCGGTCAGCCCCAAGAACCCTCTTAGTCCTTTAAGTGTTGTTGGAAGTGGCCAATCAACCATAGCAGAAACTTTGGCAGGATCTGTAGCTACTCCTGCTGCTGAGATAATATGGCCTAGATAAGCCATATGGGACACTCCAAAGTCACACTTAGAAGCTTTAGCAAACAACTGATGCTGCTCAAGCAATTGAAATACTAACTGAAGGTGCCTGTAATGATCAGCTTCTGTGGGACTATAAATTAAAATATCATCAAAAAACACCAATACAAATTTCCTCAAGTATGGGGCAAAAATAGAATTCATTAGTGACTGGAAGGTAGCTAGGGCATTTGTTAAACCAAATGACATAACCTTAAACTCATAGTGACCAGAATGAGTACGAAATGCTGTCTTGTGTTCATCATTGGGGTTCATTCTGATTTGATGATATCCAGCCCTAAGGTCTATTTTAGAAAACACCTTAACACCATGCAATTCATCTATTAACTCTTGAATGATAGGAATGGGGAATTTATCTTTAATGGTAGCTTTGTTTAACTCTCTATAGTCAACACAAAATCGCCAGGTTCCATCTTTTTTCTTAACTAGTAAAACAGGGGAGGCATAAAGGCTTTGACTGGGGTGTATAACTCATGAGTCTAGCATTTCTGCAACTAGTTGTTCTATTTCATTTTTTTGGTGATGCGAATATCGATAGGGTCTAACATTGATAGGGTCAATGGAAATTTTAAGGGGAATTGAGTGATCATGGGATCTATGAGGGGGTAATTTAGTAGGTGGAAGGAATATAGCCTGATATTCAACAATTAAGGGTTGGTATAAAGGTGATACCTGAGGAAGATGACTGACTGTGTCTGCTGCCATGTTAACTGGTGTTACTGACATTAAGAATAAATTTGGTGTCACTCCCTTCCATCCTTTGGAGACCATTTGGTTAATGGACTTCAGAGTCATGCCCTTCAACTTAGACCCTTCTGCTATTCCTTTAAGTGCAATCTCCCTCTTGTCCTTATGAATGAGAAGCCGATTGAATTCGAAATCAAATGTGACTGGTGTATGTTGCCTCATCCAATCAGTGCCCAAAATTACGTCATAGTCCCTCAATGCCAAAGTCCGTAATGGAAAGTTGAACTTCTCCCCTTGCATTGTCCATTGACACTCCTCACATCTGGTATTCACCAATAGCTGCCTGCCATCTGTTACAGTCACAGCAACTGGATGGATTTGAACCAAAGGAAGTTTCTCTATAGCAGCAAAATTGGCATCCAAGAAGCTATGGGTGCTGCCATTGTCTATTAATATCATGATGTTTCTCCTGTTAAGCACTCCCTTCAACCTCAAGTTATTGTCATTTACTCCACCATCGATGGCATTAATGGAGAGAGTGATCTGCTCAGCGGACTGTTCTTGATCATCTCCTTCAACCTCAAGTTATATTTCCTCTTCTAGAGGGGTTTCACCAACTTCTAGAATTACTTCTTCAGCGCTCATCATGTTGAGCTTCTTCGGAGCACATTGATGTCCTGGAACATATCTATCCCCACACTTCTAGCAAGCTCTAGGAACTCTTTTGAAGGGTTGGTTATAGGTTAGTTGTCTAGGTTCGGAAGGTTTTTGGGTGAGGATTCCAAGTGGGTGAGGTGGATTTGGTGGTTTATAAGTCGATATGGTTGTTGGTTGCCATGGTTTGGATGTAGTGTTTGGTTTGTAGGTTGATTTGGGTTTCATTACCTCCATTACTTCTTTGAGGTGTGCCTCTTGATACTTAGCTTGTTTAATGGCTAAGTATATGTTACTAGGCTCATGGGAGCGCACAGCAGATCTTAATTCAAGTTTCAGGCCAGCTACAAAACTTGAAACGTAAAATTGTTCAGAGTTAGAGGGATGAACTTTCTCCATTTTGAGCTTAAGCTCTTCGAACTGATCCTGATAATCCAGGATAGTAGTCGTTTGCTGCAACCTCGAAAACTGCTCAACCACATCTATGGTTTCCACTTCTTGGAATCGTTTTGTGACTTCCTCAACAAAAATCTCCCAATTAACCACAGCTTGGCTTTTGATCCAATTCTTGAACCATTTTTCAGCCTTTCCCTGCAGAAATAAATCCACAAGATCCAACTTTCTTCCTTCCGCTACTTCGAACAGTTGAAAATACTTCTCGCATTTGCTCAGCCAAATCTCAACTTCTGTGCCGTCAAATGGAGGCAGGTTGCACTTAGGCAGCATCTTATTAAAATAAGGTGCCCTTTCAGGGATCTCAGAACTCAAATATGCCCCTGGAGTCTGTAAGATTCCCTTGTCATGCTGGCCAAACAAGGATGAACTACCCTTATCCTTAGTGAAAGATGAAGAAGAATTTTGGGGTGGTTGAGAGTTGTTTTTAACGATTTGGGTTAGGCTAGATAAGTTTTTGATAACTTCCTCAATCGAGAATTGGGATTTGGATTGTTCCTTAAGAATAGAATCAATCCTCTGCTGTTGGACAGGTTGCACATCATTGAACTGGTTTTTAATTGCCTCCATTTCCATAGCTGTAATTTCATTTTGCTCCTAGATCTTGGCATTCATTGCCTTGATCCGTTGTTCAAGTTCTTCCATGGCTTGTGCTCATTTCACAGCTCGAGTTCTCTTAGCAGCGTTTCTTACCATATAAGGTAAAGACGACAGGAGGAAGAACTGTCTCTGATACCAAATGTCAGGACTAATTTCTGACAGAAGAATTCCAGAATTAGAATTGGAAGAAAAGAATAGAGGTGAGGTCAGGAAGAAGAAAGAAGAGATTTAGGAGGAGAATATTTCATAATTAATTGCATAAAAACTAATACAGGGATGCTTCTCTTAAATAGAGAAGAAGATAAAAACAGTTACAAAGCAGACCCACTACATGAAAGGTGGCCACCACTTCCTTGCCCACTTCCTTGCCCCACTTCCTTACTCTAACTGCTATACGCCATCTCCTAAGAGAGCTTTTCTTTAGGGAAAAAAATAACAATAAAAAAGCAATCTCAAGTAACATAATTAATTAACAAAAGTAAAATTACTAAACAAGTCCTTCTACTTAATTCGGCGTCTGTATGTGACACCATGTAGTGAAAAAGAAATTTTTTTACCCTGAACGATATGAAAGGAATCGTGGGTGAAAAAAGAAAAAGGTGCTTTCATGAAGAGGTGTTCAAAAATTGAATGGACCGAAATAACCGACCAAGCCGACGAAGTTCGGTTTTTGGTCTATTGGTTTTGGTTTTAGTTATAATTTATAGATTGTTTCAATTATTTCGGTCTATTCGGGTTTAGCCTCCACCACGTTAAAACATCGGCATTTTGGTGTGGTTCAAAAAATTAAAAAAACTCAACATGAAAAGAGGAGACCTATTTAATTTTATTCAAATTCAACGCTAATACCTAAAAAATAAAAAATATAATACGTGGGTAAAAAAATTTAAAAGAACCCAACATGAAAAAAGAAGACATATTTAATTTTATATGGATTCAATACTAATATCTAAGAAACAGAAATTATAACATTTTTAAAATATTATTTTAGTTATAAATTTTTTCATCAATTAAATTTTAATTTAATAATGGCAATATAGTTCCAACTATTGGAAAATAAAGTTGAAAGAAAAAAAAACAAGAAATGAGGTTGGTGGGGATTAAAACTATGACCTTTATATTTAAACAAGTGTCTCAAACCATCCCATCTACTCTAAATTATTGAAACGATACTACATAAAGTTTACATAAACTAATATTAGGGGGCTAGACGGGGCCGAATCAATGCTATTCAAACGTGGAGCCGGTGGCCGGAGGGCTCTGCCCCCCCGAGCCTTGGGCTGGCTCCTCCCCTGGACACATCGAAAGAAAAAAAACCCTAAAATTAAAATATAAAGATGAAAAATTATCTATCCAATGTTCTTTGTAATCGAAGGAATTTATAACAACAAGATTGAGTATAAGTATATATTTAAAAAAAAGAATATTCAAAAAGAGAAAAAGGAAAAAAAAATCTTTTATGTACCTAGTCATTTGTGCAGTTGTCTCTTTCATGCCATGTAGTGAAAGAGAAAAAGTTTAATCCTGAATGATATGAAAGGAATCACGAGCGAAAAAAGAAAAAGATGCATTCATGTAGGGGTGTTCAAAACTGAATGGACTGAAATAACCAACTAAGCTGATGAAGTTCAGTTTTTAGTCTATTTGCTGCGGTTTCAGTTATAATTTATAGATTGTTTCAATTATTTTGGTATGTTCGGTTTTTATGTTAAAGTTACCGAAATAAATGAACCTACCTAGTGTAATTGATTTGAAATACTGATTAACATTCTTCGTCAGTTTTCTCAATGGAGACTTCAGCGACGCACTCTTAACACTCGGTCTCCTCTTGCCAACACAAAAAATCGCAAACTTATTAAAAATGAAAAAAAAGCATATCTTTAAATCTTGATTTACAATTGGTTCAATATCGCCAAAATCAAAAGACAATTTAGGAACGTCTTACCTTAAGCTACAAGAATATTGGTGAAGTACTTTGGCCGGAGATATAACCTAGAAAAAAAGTTAAAAGAAGACGGAAAGAAGAATGAAAACGAAAGAAAAAACCCTAAATTTAAAAGATAAAGATGAAAAATCATCTATCCAATGTTCTTTGTAATTGAAGGAATTTATAACGATAAGATTGAGTATAAATATATATTTAAAAAAATAAAAAAGTAAAAACGTTTAAGAAAGTCAAATATGGTAAATGAAATATTCAAAAAGAGAAAAAGGCAAAAAAAAAACTTTTATGTACGTAGTCATTTGTGCGGTTGTCTCTTCCATGCCATGTAGTGAAAGAGAAAAAGTATTACCCTGAACGATATGAAAGGAATCATGGATGAAAAAAGAAAAAGGTGCATTCATGAAGGGGTGTTCAAAAATCGAATGGATCTAATTAACCAATCAAGCCACGAAGTTCAGTTTTTGGTCTATTTGTTTCGGTTTCAATTATAATTTATAGATTGTTTCAGTCATTTCAGTCTATTCGGTTTTAGCCTCCACCACGTTAAAACATCGACATTTTGGTGTGGGTTAAAAAATTAAAAGAACCCAACATGAAAAGAGGAGACATATTTAATTTTATACAAATTTAACGCTAATATCTAAAAAATATAAACTATAACATGTGCTTTCAAAAAATTAAAAGAATCCAACATGAAAAAAGAGGCATATTTAATTTTATACAAATTCAACACTAATATCTAAAAAATAGAAATTATAACATTTTTAAAATATTTTTTTAGTTTTAAATTTTTTCATCATGTAAATTTTAATTTAATAATGGCAATATAATTCTAAATATTCGAAAATAAAGTTGAATGGAAAAAAATAGTAACAAATGAGGCTGGTGGGGCTTAAACCCATGATCTTTTGAATTTAAACAAATGTCTCAAACCAACCCATCTACTCTAAATTATTGAAATGATACTACATAAAGTTTATATAAACTAATATTGGGGGGCTACACGGGGACGAATCAATACTACTCAAGGGTAGAGCCGGTGGCCAGGGGGCTCCGGCCCCTAGGCTTGCTCCTCCCCTGGATACATCGAAAGGAAAAAACCCTAAAATTAAAATATAAAGATGAAAAATCATCTATCCAATGTTATTTGTAATCGAAGGAATTTATAACAAAAAGATAAGAGGTTTAAATTGTAATTTTCTGAAACAGTTATTAATTACTGTGCCAAAATAATTAGAATTTAGCACTAATGAAATTATATTTTTTTTTCAAATATTTTTTTTTTAAAAGTTTATCCTGAACCACGAAAATTCAATAAATAAAAAGAAAACCAACTTTAATCAAATTGAGAGTATTAATAGTGGAGGACTTTAAAACCAACACAAAGTATATGTAAGATATTTGTAACTAATTTTTTTTTATCATCTTTATCTATGACAAATTAGAAGCATAAATTAAATGAAATAAGTTTTCTTTTATTTTTAATTCATAGAGATTATTTATAGATAGTGTTTTTTATTAAAAAGGAAGAAAGCTATTATACTCCTTTAAATTAGTATTTTCTTTTATATTGTTATTATTATTTTAAGAAAATACACCATTTAAAAAGTAATAATAATAAACAAAAATATATATATATATATAATAGTTTTTATTTCTTTTTTTTAAGATAAAACGAAAGCATATGAAAATGATTAAATACTTATATAAATTTTTACGGGCGTTACAGTTCTTCCCTCCTAAAAATGAATTTCGTCCTCAAAATTCACAAGTGGTATATATTAAATATATATGAATTATATTTGTAGAAAATATTCAAAATAAGGTAACAGCAAAAAAAAATATTAAGGTAAAATTTTACAATTTAGTAATTAACAATTTAATTGATCAAAACAAATCAATTTGAAGATAAAAATAAGGAGAACTTATTCCTCTTAGGGAAAAAAAACATATTCAAATAAAACCAAGTGAGACGAACAATCAAATATAAGAAAACCCAGTTAGTTAAATATGAAAACCCAGTTGATCAAATATGAAATCTAAACAAAGAATTGGCTTTCCACTAAAAGCATTAGATATATAATAACTAAATAGAAAGAGTTAGGCATTTGCAACAAATATTGGATAAGGTAGTATCCTGAAAGTTCACAATCGGCCGAATTTTCGTCCATAAGGACCTATTCGATTCAATCGTACCACGTAATTGTTTGATAACTCATTTAATATTCCAGCACTTATAAAATAAAACACTTAAAATTCAATATTTTTTTTGACACTTAATTTTCAGTTTTATCAAATGGCACCTTAATGATTTTAAAGAGATGCATATCTATCAGTAACCTGATATATAATATTGTAAAATTAACTCTTAAAAAAATATTGTAAAATTAACTTACCTCATATGACAAGCAAATAGTATAATAAATTCTTGAAGTTAGCAGTTCAAACCCCAACACTTATAAAAAAAAAAGAGTTTAATAAATTCAAACTTGACATAGAAGTGAAACAAAATCAAATATTATTTGCATGAAAATAACTCTTTTTGCTCAAAACTTCTCGTGGAATTTTTTTTTATCTTTTTATTTTATTTTATTTTATTTTCTACTGAAATATCAAATGACTCGTCCAAATAAAACAAAGGCAATCCTTCTTTTATTGAGTTTCCAAAATATAATTAAATAAATCTGAAAAATAATTAAAAATAAAAAAGTATAATTAAATCAATACTAATAGAATCTGACAGAAATATTGATTAGTAAATGTAAAAAGAACAAAACTCCTTGAAATTTTTTTAATATATCTTAACATGAAAAAGTAAGAATGTTATTGCCAATTGAAAAGGTTAGTTTTCTTTTCTTTTCCACTGAATAAGATATTAATTGATCCAAATAGCTCAATGACATGAAAGATGAAGATGAAAATTTATTAATTCTCTAGTAGAACTAAAACATATTAAAAAGAAGAAACACAAATGATTATTTTTTTTTTTTGGTTACAGAAACATAAATGATTATGAAAACAACAGCGGAAAACTATACTTTTAATAAGGAGCAAGAGAATGAAATAAAATACAATTACAATAATTTAGTTGTGGGATCAATACATGTACATATATAAAAGAGTCGCACATGATTACAACAGAAATGATTTTTTTTTATAAAATATATAAACTCAATTTTTTTCTACAGTTTAAAATAATAAACAAATAATCAAAAGTCTAACGCTACTCTTTATAAATTCAAAAAACCATTTAACCTATTTTAACACTATGAAATCAATTTGATACGATATAATTAAATATAATATTCAACTAACACCATGAAAATATCTATCTAAAACCTATACTGCCAAACTATTTTCTTAAATTTATCATTTACCAAAATCGTGTAATCTGATAAACATACTAACTAATAATAATAAAAAAAAGAACATTCAAATCCTTTGAAAAACTTCTAACATATTTTTAACAAGAAAAGAAACGACTGTTCAAGCATCCAAAACGAAAATTTCAGTTCAAAAACTTAATTTGTTTTCTTTCTTTCAATACATCCTATAAAATGACATGGCCATGTAACTAATTATTATATATTTTATTTGTAGGTAAAATGGTCCATTCCCTCTTAAAAGGAATTTCGTCCTCGAAAATAAATGAGTAATTAATGTTATGACTCTAAATAATTTTCACTAGACGCTCGGCCGGTATGTATCATATCTTCTTCTATTCTAACCCCTAGGAACGTAGACCCGCTCTGATACCATTAATGTAACACCCCTTTTCAAAAATTGGTTTGTGAGTATCAATTTGATGATACGTTGAATAGAAATTTATTATTGTTTATATATTTAGAAATATATAAACAATAATAAATTTCTATTCAACGTATCATCAAATTGATACTCACAAACCAATAAAATCCCTTATGAAATAAAAGCATACACTTAAGAACTGATGACTCTACATACTGGCCGATCCAAACTAGCATCACGAAGCATTTAATGACATTAACCTGAAAAGAAAACTGGTGGAGAGTGGGGTGAGCTTGGAGGGCTCAGTAAGATAGCTAATTATATGCATAGCACAACCACACGCGCATACAAAGGGCCCTGCTTACTCTAGTATAGCTAAATACATTTAATATTTATTAGTTATCAAGCAAAATATCTAATAATTAATATTTACTATTTATTTTCAAAGGGCCCTGCTTACTCTAGTATAGTAATACTCAATGGTTGCATGGCCATAATATCCATATCACGGGGTACCCTATCGTAACAAATACCCGGTACCCCAATAATATACATCTAGGTACCCTGTCGTAACAAATACCCGGTACCGGACACCCTATCGTAACAAATACCCGGTGTCAATATTCACGTTTTCTCATTTCACTCGCAACCATTGAATATACTATCCTAGTTAAGCTTTCTTATTCTCTTACATTTTCTATAATTCAAAACTACACATCTCATATATATATTTTGCTCAATTCTCATATCATTATCATCATCACCATCATCATCATCCTTCTCAAATTTATTTATACCAACATGACTATTATCAATGTACCAGATACACATGATAAACACGAAGATCAAACCAATAGACAATTTATCTTAACAAATCAACACGACAACAAACCTACAATTAACATACCCTCTATTTAATTAACTATTCACATCCATTACAAGTATAACAGTCAATTAAAATAGACATATGAACAAGCAAACAAAGAACTATGTATATAATTAACTACTTACCTCTAACATCAAAATCTAACCATACGATTTTCTGTTTCAAGTCTATTTTCCGTTTCATCCCCGACCTTGAAAGTTGAATGATCAAACTCTAAGAATTTTTTGATATAGTCGGCCAGCAAGTTGAGGGAGGAGAAGAAAACTAAATAGGGTTTCTATGTATATAAAATAAAAGAGACTTAACATGTTATTTATAATGAATTAAGAGTGTTTTTAGGGTTAAATTACGAGAAAGAATGTCTTATATGTACTTTTGTGCAGATGAGGAAAGATTAAGTCAAACAAACTGTAAGCAGCCTGTTTCGCGCATACCATGAGGAGATGGGCAACCTTCGAACCAGCGGTCTAACGCTGGTATTTCTGATGACGGATAGCGACAGGACAGACGGCAGGAGCGGCAGGAAGGAAAGACATATATTTATAGATGTTTCAGTTATTATGGTATGTTCAGTTTTTATGGTAAAATTACCGAAATAAGCGAACCTACCTAGTGTAATTGATTTGAACTACTGATTAACATTTCTCGTCAGTTTTCTCAATGGAGACTTCAGCGACGCACCCTTAACACTTGGTCTCCTCTTTCCAACACTACAAAAAAAAATCACAAACTCATTAAAAATGAAAAAAATCATATCTTCAAATCTTGATTTACAATTGGTTCAATATCGCCAAAACCAAAAGACAATTTAGGAACGTCTTACCTTAAGCTACAAGAATATTGCTGGAGTACTTTAGCCGTAGATTTAACCCTGAAAAAAGCTAAAGAATAGGGAAAGAAGAACGACATTGATGGATACAACGTAAGAAAAAAACCCTAAATTTAAAAGATAAAGATGAAAAATCATATATCCAATGTTCTTTGTAATTGAAGGAATTTATAACGATAAGATTGAGTATAAGTATATATTTAAAAAAATAAAAAAGGAAAAACGTTTAAGAAAGTCAAATATGGTAAATGAAATATTCAAAAAGAGAAAAAGGGAAAAAAATCTTTTATGTACCGTCATTTGTGCGATTGTCTCTTCCATGCGATGTAGTGAAAGAGAAAATGTTTTCCCTTAACATATGAAAGGAATCATGGATGAAAAAAGAAAAATGTGCATTCATGTAGGGGTATTCAAAAATCGAATGGATCGAAATAACCGACCAAGCCGATGAAATTCAGTTTAGTCTATTTGTTTCGGTTTCAGTTATAATTTATAGATTGTTTCAGTTATTTCGGCCAGTTCGATTTTATGGTAAAATTACCGAAATAACCGAACCTACCTATATAAAGTGTAATTGAATTGAACTACTGATTAATACAATGATTAACATTCCTCATCGGTTTTCTCGTTGGAGACTTCAGCGATGCACTCTTAACACTCGTTCTCCTCTTTCCAACACTACACAAAAAAACCACAAACTCATTATAAATAAAAAAAGCATATATTCAAATCTCAATTTACTATTGGTTCAATATCGCCAAAACCAAAGACAATTTAGGAACATCTTACCTTAAGCTACAAGAATATTGCTGGAGTACTTTAGCTGGAGATTTAACCTTGAAAAAAAGCTAAAAGAAGAGGGGAAGAAGAACGACACCGATGGATACAGCGAAAGAAAAAACCCGTAAAATAACGAACAATGTAATCATTATATATCATGTACGGTATCAACTATAATCTAACTATGGGTTTGCTTATCTAATCTTTGAATGCATTTTAACACCCGTTATTCTTTTTTAATCGTTAAATATGCATATTCATTATCCCGTATGATTGGCGTATATATATAAAATTGAAATTATAAAAAAGTATAAATTTTACAAATTTAAATGTCTATAAATAACGAAAAATGTAATCATTATATCTTGTACAGTATCAACTATAATCTAATTGAGTTTGATTATCTATTTTTTGAATGCATTTTAACACGCGTTATTCTTTTTTTATTCGATAAATATGTGTATTCTTTTAATCGTACGATTGACGTGTTGAAATTATAAAAAGGTTTAAAATGTGACATTTTTTCTTTTTTCTTTGTATATTCAAATTTGACAATTTTGAAAACAAAATAAGTAACTGTCAACAAATTATTTGAACAATTCATGCAATCTATCACATTGAATAGAAAATCCAAAACCAGAATTCTCACTAGGCAAGTATGTTATACAGATTTTACTTTCCAAAATTTCAAACCCCTTTCAAACCCTAATTTTGATTATTACCTTAATTAGTTTTACAGTTTAACTTAATTTTCCAAAAATAAAAATGTTCTTTCTGCATAGTTCATGAACTGAATCTGGGATTTTGTTGGCTTTCTCCCCTAAACTGAATAAAATTTCATATTGCATTTATGGAAAGGATATGAAATTTCTAGGTTCATCTTTTCAGAGAAACATCAGTTTCTCATTTAGACTTAAACTTTCAAATTTATTCCTGGACTTCCAAATTTATTCCATTCACTGCATGTTTTTCAAATTAATAAAATTTTTGTTTTCTTTTACTTTTTATTTAAAGCCTAGCTTTTGTTTTAAGTTTACTAATATACGGTGAAATTAAAGAAAAAATGAAAAAACAAAATTCAGAGATAATGGTCTCTAAGTCCAAATTCAGTAGCAGAACTGTGTCTCAAACTTTCTGCACAATTTGAGCTTAAAGGGGCTAGTATAAAAAATAAACTTATGTCAAACACCTTTAACGGCAAAGTCGATGGAGGCGTTAGAAAAGGGCTAGATCAATGAAGAATTCAATGATCAAAGGCTCAATTTGGAAAACCAAAAGATCAAGGGCTTGATTTTTAAAATAGAGAAACTTTACGGGTTTAATTATAGGTTTTGCCTAAAGCAAATAACTATTTAAATACGAAAAACAATTAGATAAAATAGAAGTGCTAGCAAGAATGATAAATAAACATCCATTAGATTAGATCTTACAAAGTAGCGTTCACCTGGACTCTGAATGACTAAATGAATTTTGTCATTTACCATTAGATCTATGCTCATTAAATCTACAGCTTAGGATGCTTTCAATCTCCACCGTATGATTTTAATGAGCATAGATCTAACGGTGAATGACCAAATTTGGCCATTTAACGGTTTACATAGTTTATAATTGGGATTGGTAAATATGATGAGGCAAAATACAAATATTGCTTTAAAGATTGTACCAATCCCATATTAATTCCACACTTATAAAACTAAAAAAGAAATATAAAATTAAACTAAATTCAAGCTTTTGAAACATAAAAATTACTCATAAAAAATATACATGACAAAAAAACATGTTATATTGTATGAGAAATCTTATATATATATATATGTCATGGAACCGATTGAACTAAAAGCTCGAGCTGATAGTTAAGGTTCAATCATATATCTTATATTAATCTCTGACACACCCCACACGCAAATGCCCCTTGGGCTTGCAGCGTGCACAACACAGGCCCGTCCGGCCATGTGTTTTAATTCCACCAATTAACGAGGTTGCCAGGACTCGAACCCTCGACCGTTTGGTCCTAGAGTCTCTGATACCATGTCATGGAACCGATTGAACTATAAGCTCGAGCTTTTAGTTCAATGGGTTCCATGACATGGTATCAGAGCCGCTTGGACCAAACGGTCGAGGGTTCGAGTCCCGGCAACCTCTTTATTATGTGGAATTAAAAGCACATGGTGGGATGGGCCTGTGTTGTGCACGCTGCAAGCCCAATGGGCATTTGCGTGTGGGGGTGTGTTGGAGATTAATATAAGATATATGATTGGGCCTTAACTATCAGTTCGAGCTTTTAGTTCAATCGGTTCCTTGACAATATATATATATATATATATCCAGATTCCGATCAACTTTATCAATCCGAAACCTTAACCCTAGCTAAACCCTTATAAAAAACTTTCATATGCCTGTAACGTGGGCATATTGAAATAGTCTTAGATAAAGTTTCGATTTCCTAAGATACAGTAGTTTCGGCTATTAATCTTTTGATCTTTTATTTAGACACATTAAGCCCGCATATTTATTTACTCCTACTATTGGCGTATTTATACATTTAGTTTGTTGAAATTATAAAAAGGTTTAAAATATGACATTTTTTTTATAATTAAAATTGACAATTTTGAAAACAAAATAAATAAGAGTTAACTAATTATTTGAAAACTTCATGCAATCAATCACCCTACAGGTGTAAAAAATTTACATTGAATAGAAAATCCAAAACCAGAATTCCCACTAGGTAAGTATGTTATAGAGATTTTACTTTCCAAAAGTTTATTTCTGCATAAAAATGTTGTTTCTGCATTGTTCATGAACTGAATCTGGGTTTTCTTGGCTTTATACCCTAAACTGAATATTTCATTTACATTTATGAAAAAGGTTATGAATTTTTTAGGTTAGAGAAATGTCAGTTTCTCATACAAGGCATGTATTTGAAACAAAATCTGACACCTGCATAATTAAGAATTTTTTTGTCTTCTTTTACTTTTTATTTAAATTATGGATTTTGTTTTAAGATGACTAATCTATGATACAAGGAAACATCAACATGCCCGCATATCACGTTTTCGATACGTTTTGGATACAGAAACTCCCGGAAATTGCTAGAATACGTTTCGGGACTGTTTCGGTAATATTCAGAAGTTGGATACTTGTACCTGTCCAGACAAAAAACAATTGGATTTTATTTCGAGAAAAAAAGGTAAATAGAGCAATTATGGTTGATAGTTATTTGAAGGGAAAACAAGTAGGAATATCGAAAAGAGTATGTCGATTTGTATGTGCAACAAAAATAAAATCTGAGATAAACCAAAAGACAGAGGCAAAAGCTTCCATTGTTTTATCTTTTTTTCTCAAAACGTTTTTTGACATTATTTATATTCCATGTATTTAATAATTACGTTGAGATAGGAGTTTTATAATTTCTTTTATATGTGTTTATTTAGTTATATTACAAAAATTCAAATATAAAATATATTTTTAATATTTATAAATGTGCCCCAATATTTTTAATATTTACACATTTACGTGTCCTATATTTTATAAAAAAGACGTTTTCCATGTCTGTATCCCTGTCGGATACCGTATCGGTATCCGTGTTTGGGCAAGCAACATAGTGACTAATATATGGTGCAATTAAAGAAAAGAGGAAAAAACAAAATTAAGAGATAATGGTCTCTAATTTTAAATTCAGTAGCAGAACTAGAATAACAGTCTCAAACTTTCTGCAGTTGCAAAAGTTTCACAATTTGAGCTTAAAAAGAGCTATCATAAAAAAGAAATTCATGTCATGATGTTGAAACACCTCTAAGGAAAACTCGATGGAGGCGTTAAAAAACGGCTAGATCGATGACAAATTCAACGATCAAAGGCTCAATTTGGAAAAATAAATAATCAATGGCATGATTTTAAAATGGAGAAAGTATAGGGGTTTAATTATAGGTTTTTCCTAGAACAAATAAATATTTAGTCACCAAAAAATTAGATAAGATAGAAGTGCTAACAAGAAGGATAAATAAACATCCATTAGATAAATCTCACATAGTTAATTGGGATTGGAAAATATTCATTCTCTTATAACCCCATATGATGAGGCAAAATCCCACAGTCATAAAACTAAAAAAGAACTATAAAATTAAACAAAAGTCTTTTTTCGGGTGTTCTGGAGGGGGTGCCGACCTAGTCAGGATGTCCTTGGTTCGCTCCTGCCAGCTGCCAGCTTTCATTCAAAAAAAAAAACAAAAGTCATACTATAAAATCTAAATTCAATCTTTTGAAACATAAAAATTATTCATGATTGAATCTAGTTTTTTTTTCCTAGTAAGCTATCCATTATTCCATGGGGGAGGGTGTTGTTTCCAAGCATGATCCCCAGAAAATCTTCTCCCAGCTCCTGCACATATAAAATCAATATTTAGCCTTGCTGCTATATGTTTAATCACAAGTTATTGTTAATTTTACAAAGTATTAGTCCGGCACACACGGATGACATGGTGCGCGGGGTGCGTATATAAAGCATGAAAGGAAATGATGGAAAATATGTATCTCAACATGCCTGATCATCATCATATGTTCCGATTTCTTGATCCGCCTCTGACTCCATAGGTTCATCGAGATTGCGCTGTGGCTACAAAACAATATATGACAAAAAGACATGTTATATTTTGTGAGAAAGCTTTTATATATAAAGGAATGTTACGCGTTCTTGGAGCAAATAGATTTTCGTCTAGTAAACTTGCCTGATCAAAATGTTGAAGATAGTCATCTGTAGTACTTCCATAGGTGCCAAAATTGGCATTTTCCACAACCTGGAATTGTAAAAAAAGAAACAATTAAGAATAAACTATCATCGTGTTTAAACGTCTCCATGATATGGAATAAAACATTGTTTTAAAAGCGTTTATTATTAAGTTTAAAGCACTATTTGACCTCTAATCTATTCAAAATATTGTCACTTGGCCCCTAAACTAGCTAAAAGGTAGTAGTGGAAACAAAAATTGAGTCTCACTTTTCCTTTGATGATTTGATGGAGATTGTATTTGAACATTTAAAAATATCGAAAAAGGAAAAGTTTGGAAACCTTAACCCGGCCCAAACCGTGGGTAGACTAATACCAAAACCGAAACCCTTGTGAAACCGTTGCTAGAGTAATACCAAAACCGAAACCCTAGAGTCTTATTAAGTGTTGCATTAGGAATGAATGACAAGAATACAAGTTCAATCAGAACTACGTGACAATTGAGTTCACAAAATAATATAAATTTGATGAATAGACGAAAAAAAAGACTTACCTGTTGCGAGCTTTGGCCATCCGCGCCCAAGTTAAAATCAACTCGAAATGCCTTCTCAATATCCAATAAATCATCCAGACTTTTACCCTACACATATCAAAACCATCAATCAATACACAAATTAACAAGAGATTAAAGAAATTAACACTTCAATTATCATAAAATGATAAACTTAAATGAAATGTGTGCACATAATTTCACCTTCATAAAACTTGCAAGCTCACTATCTTCAATCTCTCGCTCTTCTTCTTGATTATCAGAAGTGCTACCAACACCATTGAAGCCAAAGTCAGTTCCATGATTAGCATTAGAACTCGGACCCGACATGGGTATCTCCGGAATATGGTTACCACTACCAAATAGAGGAGAAGCCGGAGAAGATAGCACTCCTTGTCCGAACGAGTTAACAATTGGAGGATTAGGAGAAAAGCCTCCTTGATTAGGCACAGCAAATGTGGTGTTTGCATCGTTTCCGATGTTGTTAGTCCAATCCATCGAACCATAACCAACATTAGGAGAAGCTTCAAACATGTTGATGTTGCTATTCAAATTAGTACCGAAATTAGTACTCATAGGTCCCAAATTGTTTGCACTCCCTGAATTAGCATAATTTCCCGAATGGTAATGTGGAGACGGACTGCCAAAATTTTGAAAGTTTGATCCGGCATGGTTGTTCAGTGACTGATACATTGATAGTGGAGGAGCTGGAAACCCATTCGCACCATAGTTGGATTGCCTTTGAATCCCATACCTATCAGTAATAAAAACATAAAAATAATAAGGGAAATAATACATAATACATAAAGATTAATTGCCGGGTGCACTAGGTGTCCCCCCTTAATGAGGGCCCGGAAAGAGGTCCCACCACGGGTGTACTGGGGCAAGTCTCCCCTGCCAATTTTTTGACAATAGGCCGTTCCAAAGACTCGAATCCGTGACCTCTCAGTCACACGATAACAACATTTACCGTTGCACCAAGGCTCGCCCTCAATAATAATAATAAAATTTATTGTTAGAAAATTAAGTACCTTGTCAGGTTTTGTTGCTGAAACAGGCTTGTGTTGCCAAAAGGTGGTCGCTGAAAATTGTAATTACCACCATATAACAAATCGGATTGTTGATAGGTGAGCCGTGGTGCAGAATTACTACTTGAAGCTTCATAATCATTGAGTCTAAAGCTGGGGGGTTCTCCAGTGTAGAAATTTCCTCTATGTGCTTGTTGAAATTCGCTCAATGGTTTATGAGGGAATAGGAGATTAAGTTCCTTGGTTAACGACGGATTATATCCCGTCGCAAAAGACGACCGAAGTATCCTTTCGGCACTTATCGTTGATTTCCATAAGCCTGATGATGCAACCTTCTTCAGAAATATTCTATATTTCTACAAAAAGAAAAACAAAATTCCAATTATTTTTTTTTTCCTTTTAGTAATTATTAAGAAAGATAAATTTTCCCACCTGGAGATGGCTGGCAACATTTTCTCTTCTGAGACCTTCAACATTCATAAACTCAAGTATCTTCCTTGGAACAGATTCTGCATGAATCAAATAATTCAGCTAATAAGAATTTTGATATACAAACAGGGACGGAACTAAGGGGAGACCGGTCAGGGGTCTGAGCACCCGCTGATCGCCAGAAAACTCCATAAAAACAACTTAAGCAGCTTTAATTTTTTTTAATGCAAAAACACATAAATCACCAGAAAACACTTATGAATGAATTTTCATTGAGAGAGAAAAGCTTTTAAAGTTTAATAGAAAGAATTTGGATATACCTACACGGCAGATCAAGGGGAGACCAATCAGGGGTTTGAGCACCACTGCTCGCCCGAAAACTCCATAACAACAGTGTAAAAAAAATTTGATGTAGAGAGAAAATCTTTAAAAAGTTTCTAGAAAAAATTTGGATATGCAGACAACAACAAATCAAGGGAATACCGACTAGAGGTTTAAGCATCCACTGATCACCGAAAACTCCATAAAAACAGTGTAAAAGGCTTTAATTTTTTTTATGAAAAAATACTGGTAAATCACCAGAAAGCACTCTATGAATGAATTTTGATGTATAGAGAGAAGCTTTAAAAAGTTAATAGAAAGAATTTGGATAGGGTAAATAATTTATTAGTCCTCGTCTTTTTACCTAATATACTGTTTAGTCCCCTATTTTGAAAAACACATTATAAGATCTCTATGTTTTGTTAATATTAACAATTTGGTCTTTTTATCTAGTTTTTTTTAGACAAAAGGACCAAGGAGTTAATATTGATCAAAGATAAGGATCTTATAATGTGTTTTTCAAAACAGGGGACTAAACAGTATGTTAGGTAAAAAGAAAGGGACTACTAAATTATTTACCCATTTGGATATACAGACAAAGACCAATCAAGGGGAGACCGGCCAGGGGTCTGATCACCCACTGATCACCGGAAAACACCATTAAAACAGATTAAAAAAAGCTTTCATTTTTTTTTAATGCAAAAACACCCATAAATCACTAGAAAGCAGTCGTTCAATGAACTTTGACCTAGAGAGAAAAGATTTAAAAAGTTAATAGAAAGAATTTGCATATACAGACTGGGAGAGATCAAGGGAAGACCGGCCAGGGATCTGAGCACCCACTGATGGCCGGAAAACTCCATAAAAACAGTGTAAGAAGATTTAATTTTTTCATGCAAAAAGACTCATAAATCACCAGAAAACACTGTATGAATGAATTTTGACCCGGAGAGAAAAGACTTAAAAAGTTACTAGAAAGAATTTGCATATACACATAAAGAGAGATCAAGGGAAGAACGGCCACGAAGTTTGAGCACCCACTGATAGCCGGAAAATTCCATAAAAACACCCAGAAATCACAAAAAGCACTGTATCAATGAATTTTGACATACACAGAAAAGCTTTAAAAGCTTAAAAGAAAGAATTTGGATATGGAGACTGGATGGATCAATGGGCGACCAGTCAGGGGTCTGAGCACCACTGATCGCCGGAAAACTCCATAAAAACACCCAGAAATCACAAAAAGCACTATATCAATGAATTTTGACGTACAGAGAAAAGCTTTAAAAACATAAAAGAAAGAATTTGGATATGGAGACTGGATGGATCAATGGGCGACCAGTCAGGGGTCTGAGCACCACTGATCGCTGGAAAACTCCATAAAAACACCCAGAAATCACAAAAAGCACTATATCCATGAATTTTGATGTATAGAGAAAAACTTTAAAAATAAAAACTTAAAAAAATAATTTGGATATGCAGACTGGATGGATCAATGGGAGACCAGTCAGGGGTCTGAGCACCAATCGCCGGAAAACTCCATAAAAACACCCATAAATCAAGGGGAGACCCGTCAGGGGTTTGAGCACCCATTGATCCCAGAAAACTCCATAAAAACACACATAAATCACCAGAAAAAGCAAGCTTTAAAAAGTTAATAGAAAGAATTTTGACGGTAAAGGGGAGACCAGTTCATGGGGTTTAAGCACCCGCTGATTGCCAGAAAACTCCGTAAAAACTCCATAAAAACACACGTAAATCACCAGAAAGCAAGCTTTAAAAAGTTAATAGAAAGAATTTTGACGGTCAAGGGGAGACCAGTTCACGGGGTTTAAGCATCCACTGGTTGCCAGAAAACTCTGTAAAAACTCCATAAAAACACTCATAAATCACCAGAAAACACTGTAAAAATAGCCTTATAAATGAATTTTGACGTAGATAGAATTACTTACTCTCTAAACCAAAATAGAGAATGGCTTTCAAGAAGCGACAATGAAGTGCACCAGTCCAGACGACTTTTGGCTTCTTGGGTCTACGTGGAGCAGCAACAGCAGCAGCAGAGTTTTGTTCATTTCTCTTTCTTCCTCTCCTCCTGTTCCTCCTTCCATTCTCAGAAGATGCAGAGCTCTCCATTTCATTGAAACAAATTCCTTTACCTTCACCAAAAAAAAAAAGATAATTAAGTTTCTGGACTGAGTAATAAATCTGAATCTTGAACTTTTAAATTCTGAATTACATACCTTTGTCGTTTGCCATGGGAATCAAGTTTTTTGAGAAAGGAGAGAGATGAGATAATGAGAGCTTTTTTGTTTCTGAAGATGCTAGCTAATATGGTGTGAAGGAGAGAGCTGGGAATGCATGAATTTATAGAAGTGTTTTTTTGGTAAAAATCATATTCAGTCCCTTGGATTTTCTGTTTTGGTTCATTAAGCCCTTATTTTTTATTTGGACACATTGAGCTCTTATTATTACAGGTGGCTAAATTTAATTAGTTGTCAACATTTAATTAAATTAAAAATGTGTTATTTATTTTACCTGTGTTTACAATTATATCTTTTACCGTTTGAATTAAGGTTTTTACGGTTTTCCCATAGCCGTATTTCACATATTAAAAACTATTATTAAACGGTGAAAATACAGAACGCGGCTAAAATGAATAACTCACAGTTAACGGAGGTAAATATTTTTGGGATATGGTACCAAAATAGGCCTATGTTTTATTTTGAGAAGTATCAATTTATAGGTTTCATGTACAAAATAGCACAAATGTAGGTTTAACGTTTAAAAAATGGTACCAATTTAGACATCGATAACGGAATGTGACAGACCATTCATATTACTCGGTTAAGTTCTGATTTCTCTCTCCACGTACAATTAATAGAACTTAACCGATTAATATGAATGACGTGTCACGTTCCGTTATCGAGGCCTAAATTGATATCTTTTTTAAAGGTTAAATCTATATTGGTGCTATTTTATACATGGAGTCTAAATTGATACTTCCCCAAAAACCATATGCCTATTTTAATACTTTATCCCAATATTTTTTAGCCATTAAGGGCTTAATTTTTTAGTCTTAGTCCCAAAAAATAAAAGATCAGAATCTTAATTTATATAAATAAAAGATAAAGGTTTAATTAATCAAAAAATGAAAGATAAAAAACTTCCTAATGCTTTTTGCTATTAATTTTTGCAAACTCTATCTTATCATTTTTTTTTAACTTTTATCTCTCTAAAAATAGATAATTTGCATTGAATTGATGTTTTTTCTCTATTATTTTTTCTTGTAAACTATATATTACACACAAAAAAAAGTATAATAAAAATAAATTATCAAGCTCTTAAACATTTATTAATAGAATATCTAGAATAGAATAATGAGAAATTATTTGCCATGACAATGTAATCATTTACGTAACCGTATAACAACGATAAAAATGTATGTAACCGTACAACAAGAAATTATATCATAATGACTTACGCATTTGATTATTTATTTTTTGAATATATCTTAACACGTATTATTCATGATTTTTATTCGTTAAATATGTGCATTTATTTACTGCATTTAAAATTTGATAAACTTGAATATCTAGAAAACCAGAAATTATTTTTCATAACAAAACAATCGTTATTTTTAGTTTGTCCGATATCTTAATTCGAGTCTCATCATAAACCATTTAGCTAGATCCTCTCTCAATTACAGTTTTCTACATACCTTAAAAATCGATCTCAAATTCTCTAACTTAAACGACTTATAGCCTTAACCATTCAAACAAACCTTAAGTGTTACGATGCAATCATGTTTATCATATACGGAACCGTACAACGATATAATTATTTTATCGAGCACATAACCGTACAAGAAGAACTGGTGTCAACTATAATCTAATTACGCGTTTGATAATTTATTCTTCGAATGCATTTAACGCGGTTAATCCACGTATTTATTTACCCGTACCATTGGCATATATATATATATACGTATACATATACTTTTATAAATTCAACCAAATATAAGTAGGAGTCAACAGAACATTTGAAGAATTTATTCAATCAATCTGTACAAGTGTAAAAACATCAGAAGAACCTCACTAGGCAACTGTGTTATAGGAGATATCAGTTACCAAAATTTAAACACAAAACCACCCTCAAACCCCCCACAAAACCACTGTTTAGACCCACAGTTTATCAAACCCTCACAAAACCACTAACCTAATCTCTGAATATTACCTTAATCTTATATGTAAACTAGTTCAAAATTAACCTTAATATGCTTCTGCAGTGTCAAGTTGAGTATCTGGGGGTTTTGTTGGCTTTATCCCCTAAAATGCATATAATTTCTCATGTAATTTATGAGAGGGATATGAGTCATTCTATCTTCAGCTTTTCAGAGTTCACATTCAGACTGCAACGTTCAAAATATATTCCTTACCCTGCATGAATGGGAAATAAAATCTGAGAATTTAATAATTTATAAAAAATGTTGTCTTTTTTTACTTTTTATTTAAAACCTGGATTTTCTTTTTAATAAGTTGACTAATATAAAGCAGGAAAAAACAAAAATAAGAGTTAATGTCAAAAATGCCCCTAATGCTTTTACTTAACTGACAAGTATTAGGGGCTTTTTTGACCAATATCTCTTACATTCAGTGTACTAGTATTCATCAAATAAAATTAGACATTTGGTGTTATAATTTCAAATGTGCCTACCTAATCATCCAAATGATGCTTCCTCTGTTTTCTCCCCCGAGCGGCTAACCGTGGATAACTTATTGCAGGCACCGGGTGTTCCCAACGCCCCCCATTGAAATTGTGCCATTTGGCGCAAAATGCCATCTGGCGCAATCCCAATGGGGGTGTTGGGAACATCTTGTGCTCTCAATAAAATCCCCCTAACCTTGAGCTACAAAGGTTCCTCATCATCAGTTTTCTCAATAGAGACTTGAGCCACGCACTCTTAACACTCGATCTCCTGTTTCCAGCGCTACAAAAAAAAACGGCAAACTCAGTAAAAATGTAAAATAAAAACATATCTTTAAATAAAAGACAATTTAGGAATTGCAGGCACCGGGTGTTCCCAACGCCTCCCATTGGAATTGTGCCATGTGGCGCAAAATGCCATCTGGCCCAATCCCAATGGAGGTGTTGGGAACATCCAGTGCTCTCAATAAAATCCTCTAACCTTGAGCTACTAATGTTTCTCATCATCGGTTTTCCGACTCAAGTGACACACTCTTAACACTCAATCTCCTCTTTCCATAGCTACACAAAAAAAAAAAAAACCGCAAACTCAGTAAAAAAATGTAAAAAAAATAACATCTTCAAATAAAAGACAATTTAGGAATGTCTAACCTTAAGCTACCGGAATTCTTCTTCCGTTTTTTCAAACTAGACTTCGGCAGCGCACTCTTGACACTCGGATTTCTCTCTTTCCAGCACTACACAGAAGACAACAAAACTCATTAAAAATGTCAAAAAAAGAATATCTTCAAATTTCATATTGCATTTATGAAAAGCATATGAACTTTCTAGGTTCAGCTTTTCATAAATACAACATCAGTTTCTTACACTGCATGCATTTCAAACAAAATCTGAGAACTGAATAATTAATAAAAATGTTCTTTTCTTTTTCTTTTTATTTAAAGCCAGATTTTCTTTTAAGTTTGACTAATAAATAAGATGCTGAAATTAAAGAAAAGAGAAAAATAAAAAAATTAAGAGATAATGGTCTGAATGCCCCTAATGCTTTTGTAGTTTTTACTTATAATTGACAAGTATTTGGGGCATTTTTGACAAATGCCTCTTATATAATATAAGTTGAATATAATGGTTACATTTCTATTACTCTGTAAATAAAAAGATGCTCATTGTACTGGTTTTCATCAAATTTTTCGGTTACAATAAAGTTTAGGTAAGAGTAGGCCTACCCACTGCCAAGGTCAGGACAAACTACTGAACTCTCGATGAGGATTTAAAGTAGTTTCATCAAATTTAATTCGACATTTGGTGTTACAGTTGCAATTGCAAATGTCCCTCCCTAATCATCCAAGAATGATACTTCTGGTGTTACAATTGCAATTGAAAATGTCCCTGCCTAATCATCCAAATAAGGATACTCCCTCTGCTTTGTCCCCGACCGTCTAACCGTGGATAACTTATTGCAGGCAACGGGTGTTCCCAACGTCCCCCATTGGGATTGTGCCAGGGGGATGTTGGGAACATTGGGTGCTCTTACTAAAAATTCCCTAACCTTGAGCTACCAACATTCCTCATCCGTTTTCTCAATGGAGACTTCAGCGATATACTCTTTATTACTCGATCTCCTCTTTCCAACACGACACAGAAAACTGCAAACTCAGTAAAAATGTAAAAAAAAAAGCATATGTTAATCTCGATTGACAATTGGTTCAGTATCGCCAAAACCAAAAGACAAAATTTAGGAACGTCTAACCTTAAGCTACCAGAATTCTTCATCCGTTTTTTCAAAGTAGACTTCGGCAGCACACTCTTAACACGCGGATTTCGTCTTTCACACTGAGAAATCAAGCAAATACTTCACAAAAGTTAGAGAAGGCAAATAAGGCAAGGTTATTGCCTATTAAGAAATATTTGTTTTACCCTTGTTATATAAAATAGCTACACGTTGTCTCTATGGTAGAAACTTTAGCTCAATTTAGCCTCAACAACATAGAATTCTAATTCAATTTTATCTTTTTGTAAGTAAATACTGATTTACTTAATGAAAATAAGTAATGAAATTCCAATAAAAAAAGGTGGCCCGGTGCATTACGCGTCCCCGCTTAAGCGAGGGTTCGGGGAGGGGTCCCACCACAAGGGTGTACTGGGAGCAAGCCTTCCCCTGCCAATATTTTGGCAAGAGGACGCTCCTAAGATTGAAATTCCAATAATAAACACAAAATTGAACAATTGATATTAGAGATTTAATTTTGACGAAATTTACATAGATACCAATGGAAGCAACCATAACACTACAAGAAATTGATCATTTTGTGGGGAAATATTTCGCCACTAAATGCTATTTTTTCGCCACAAAATACTTTAGTGGCCAACTCAGAGTTCGTCCTCAGTTCGCCATCCTATAAGTAAAATGTTTATTCAAATTTTAAACTCAAAATGCGAACAGAGTAGCAAAATAAACGAGAAAAATATCGCATTTAACATCAAAAGCACAGCCCAAATAACAGTTGGCATAAAACCCACTTACATTGCTTTGATGTGAGTATTTATCATATTGTGTTTATTATGCATGTGTGTCGTGAATTTATTGGTCAGAGTACCCTAAAATTTTCAGCTTAGAGCTTACCCAAGTTTAAGCCACGACCAACAGCACCAAAAAGATCGTCCCACTCAATGAAAACATGCTTGATCTTAATTGTTGGCCAACCTCACCTTCATCACTAGTGTAAATAATCCCAGCTCTGTAAATAAACTCTGCAATATATGAAAATGTTAAAGATAACCATCAACTGATTGATGAGAAATTTGCTATTCTGTATGGTACATATGCATATTTTTCATGTTTTGGAAAATAGGAATTCTAACTACAATGCATGCAGTGGCAAATACTGGATTGTGGGCCTTTTTAACGAGTAATGTGTAATTTTTTTTTTTTTTTTTTTTTTTTTTGCTAAATCTGTATCTAATTGAAAAAATTCGGATTTAGAAAGCTCAACAGGCAAAAAAATTTAGAAATTTAGGTTTAAGAAGGGCCTAAGAGGCAAAAAAAAAATTAGAAATTTGGATTTAGAGAGGGTCCAACAAGCCAAAAAAAATTGGAATTTGGATTTAGAGAGAACCTAACAGGAGCTGGGCCAATTTTGGGATCCTAATTCAGCACCCCATCTAAATTTCTTAGAAACAGGGGGACCGAAACACCGCAACACCTCAAATTTTGTAGAGATAGAAGGGCCAAAATTACTAGTGATCCTAGTGGTTCCGACGGCCGGAGGGGGCCGGCCCTCCTGTCTCCGCCCCTCAATGCATGTCTATCCCTTGAAATTCCATGAGAGCAAGATACATATTTCCTTTCCAGTCTTATTAATTCTAACATAAAGATTTGTAATAGCATAAATTGTTAAATTTTCTTGAAATATTTTGAATCTAGAAGAAGATCAGTACAGATAGAAAACTTCCAGTTCACCTTCCAAGTGTAGAATATAGGCAGTCAAGTAATTAACTTAAGAATGCAGATAAGCATGTCTCCCAACTAAGCCATTCCAATTCCCAATTCCCATAATTAACATTGATCATTTTCATGTAATTAGAGTTAGCATCTATGTTGCACGGAAACAGAAACAGAAACAGATACCAGAAAATGCTATTTCTAAAGGCATAGGAAACCGAAATATGGGGAAAGTGTGAAAAAAATATAGGGACATGTTTATAAATGTTAAAAGTATAATAATATAAAAGAATTGGTATTTATACTCTATATATTGTTACAACAATGAGCAGAAAAAAAAAATTATCATCAATTAAGAAGTTCTAGCTAAAGATAAAGTTTCAATTAACTAGAATTATAGTCGAAATCCGGTTGTGTTTTCCGGAAGAAAAGTGTTTCCTATTTTGAATATTTAGGAAATGCGCATAGAAACTAGTGGTACTCCGAGTTTGGTTTCGGTGCAACATAGATTAGCAATGAACAACTAAACTATTCCATATATAAGTTGAAATAATATGAAAAAGATAGCAATTCCACATTATAATCAGGACAATGACAGCAACGTGTCCTACTCCGAATTTCGTTTCACTGCAACATAGATTAGGAATCAACAACTAAGCTATTCCATATATAAGTTGAATTCAGCAGCGGAGCGGCCGCTGAAACCACCATGACAACGAGTAGTTTCGACCCTCCTATCTCCACGAAATTTGAAACTTCTGTGATTCCGGCCTCCTGTTTCTAACAAATAATGATGGGCTGCTGAATTCGCATCCCAAAATTCCAATTTTCTTTTGGTTTGTGGGGCCCACTCTAAATCAAAAATTCTAATTTTTTTGGTCTGTTGCGCCCTCTTAAATCAAAATTTCTAATTTTTTGGCTTGTTATATCCTTCTTAAATCCAAAATTTTAATTTTTTTGGTCTATTCGGCCGTCCTAAATTCTATTTTTAAACACAATATAACTTAATTTTAAAAAGTTTTATATTGATACTTAAAAATTAGTTCGGTTCCACTCTAGTAAGAATTCAATCATAATATTTTATTGGGCTATGTATAGACAATTTAGAGATTGTCTCTCCACAACTACCATTGGCTTTGATTCTAAGAACAGAGAAAAAATAATAATTAAAACCCTAAATCGATGAATAAATTAAGAATCGAACTTACATTGTTCAACACAGCTCAAGTACAAAATTATCAGGCTTCACTTCCCGAACCACGCTCTCTACTTTGGCGATTCGCTGGATATAAGAACTAAGTCGAGCAACTCTGGGTGAGATTTGGCAATTTATGGCTTTGGATTATTGCAATATCTCTAACCTGAAATCGAAGTCCGAGGTATTGCAATAATGATTCCGGGATATTTGGTTTCTTTGTGATTGATTTTAGCAGAGTCTCCATGGAAGAGTTCAATGGTTGCAGAAGTTGGGAAATTCTTCGTACTTTATCATTATTAAATTATTATTTCAATTTGGATTAGTGGATTAACCATGGGCATTTTTTTTTCAAAAAATAAAAACCATGGGCATTTAAAAATTTGTTAATATGATGTTTACGTTTATGTAATGTGTTTATAAATCACATATAACGATTATTATTTTATTCGATGATATGTAAAAATATGGGAGTATTGATAAAAAAAAGATCGCATTTGCAACAGTTTATTTGTGACGGATGTAGTTTCTGTCACTACAAAGATGCTAATTGCAACGGTTTTAACTTTTAATACGAACAATGTTATTTCTAGTTCATGAAATTTGAACAGATTTTGCGGTTCTTTAAAACATAGGTTTTTGTATCGGATATTTATATTGCTAGTAACTAATACTTGTGTATATGTAATGGGCTTACACACTATCGGTTGCTAATACTCTTTTGAATTTTACTAAAAAAATAGGTACACTACGCCATTTTCACTTTCACATGACACAAGTTAGTTTTCGTGTCGTCTGAATGTTTTTCGCGACACTATATTAAATTTATGTCATCTACAAACAAGCTCAAATCACATATGACGTTACGATGATAGACGTCTGTCATATAAAGAAAACGCGATTTTGAGCGAAAAGGTATTTAATCATCAGATGACACGACTTATATATAACTGTCGTCGTTGTCTGAAAACAAAAAAACGGCAATTGAAAATGTGTTTCGCAACCAATCTTTACCTCTCCCCAATTTAACGCGCTCACACGTTTTAATTAACATTTCAGATCATATATAAACCAAAGTTTACATGGTAAATTAGGTTTCTTCAGCTCATCTCTTATGCTTGATGGTTCAGGGTTTAGGTCTCTCATCCCTCTCTTCGGCTAAATCCATGGAACCTTTCTCCATGCAAATCTCTGTTTCTAAACATAGAAATGGTAAGTTCATTTTGTTCTCTTCCTTGATGTATTACGGTTTTATTGTTCCTTAATCTAGCTTTTCCTGATCAAACCTATAATAATCATCAGATTTACTCTTGCGGCAGCTGGAATAAGGATGTATTAATTGTCTAACTTACCAATAAAAGGCTGGGTCTTTATCATAGGTAATTGTAATAATCATCAGATTTGCTAAGGAAAATGATGTGTCTTTATCATATATATGAACTGATTTAGCATTTTACATTCATATTACAGGTGGGCCTTTCTCTTAGATACACTCTAATTCCTTGCCATTGGCAATATATTTCGTGAAGCTATTGTGGGTGATGTCGATAAAAGTAGATTTTGCTCTTTTTGTTTGTAAATATTGTTTCTTCATCTAGCTTTTCATGATCGAAGTATTAGGGGTTTTTTTTGCAGGGATATTAGCAATGTTGTTATTATGTCTCAGGTAAACTCATCTTCTTCATTAAAAGGATATTTATTGTCTTCTCCATTAATTTGTGATAGATTGAAAATAAGTATTGTCTTGTTCATTAAAATGTTCCTTATGCTTTATTATGGATTCTGTTTTCACTTCAAATAGGTAAGAACTGACATGAGTCTCCGTTCCTATGAATTTGCATGGATTTTAACATTGTTTATCTACATAAGGATATCGATTAAAGAGTATTTTGATGTTTCATAGTTTATACTTTTATGCCGTTGGGTATTTATAACAAGCTGTGTAAGTCACTCCATGGCTTAAAACAAACATGGACAATTTATAAACTATGGCTTTATCTACCTTGTAATCATATTGTTGTTGGTCTATTGCCTCTGGGTAGCATAACATACCAAACAATGCATATATACCCAACAATTGTATACTTATTAGCAGATGTTCAATACTTTAGGGATTCTGTTTTCACTTGAATATGTATGAACTGATCCGAGTCTCCACTCTTTTGAATTTTCTAGGATTCTAATGTTCATTTATTTTTCGTATTAGAATTTTTTGTTGTTGTTGGTCTGTTGCTTGTGGGTAGCATAACATGTCAAACATTGCATAGATGTTCAATAGTTGTAACAAAATCCCTATTAGGATGCTCTTATTTATTGAAGTGAAACCCTTGGCTACTTAAAGTGAAACAATTGCATTGTTGATTGATTTATTTATATTTTAGAATATTGTATTGGAATTGTGGCTAGTTGTTGTTAGTATATTGCTTGTGAGTCGTGTCATGGGAAAAAGTCTGAGCCACGCCAAAACTCCATGGGCGCCTCGACTTTCCCCCAAGTCTCGGCTAGCCAACTCCAATCGAAGGGGTCTATCCTCTTCCAGCGTCTCGTCAATATGTCTGTCGGTATTCCGTCCTGGAGGGTCTCCCTATGCTTAAACCTCGCCCTATAATGGACACGCACTATGGGCACTCGAAAGCCCCATAATGTCCATAGAGTTCTTCTCTATGGAGACATCCGCCTCCCTTCATGAAGGACGAATGCCCTGTTGAAACACCTTTCCACACGACTTTGATTTGACAAAATTATTTAAGTAAATCACCATGATAAAAACATTCCAAAATAATTAAATTTAAGTTCTTTGATTTAATTATACTAATGTGTTTGTTCAATGTTGAGTAAGTTAATTAACAAGAACATGAATTGAATATCTATAAAAGAAAGTCAGCGGATGCAAGTCACACAGCTGAAGCTGAGTAGAATACAACTCAGCTCTAAGAAAAGAAATGTCTTCTTTAGAAAAGCTTGAAGGCGAAGCCACTGAGTCAAGCTGAGTAGTCTTCAGGTCAGCGTCAATGATCCGTCAACTTGGAAGACAAGGTCTGACAATTTTCTGAAACAATCAGAAGTCTCAGAAATCTGTCTGGAAGACTTTTTCGAGAAAGAGCATGGACCATCTGACATTTACTAGAAGACAAACCTGGTGTAAGAAGACAAACCTGGCTCTTGATGGAAAATAGAAGACAAGATTGGCCTACAATAATGTATGCTGACCAAGTGATGACGAATGAAGACCGTTTCCCCACTACGGCTATGTCGGATTCAAATCATTGGCGCCTCAAAGATCTCTATAAAAAGACGAATCCATCACTTGAATCAAAGAAGACAGACAAACAGATCTTCATCAAGTCTATTCATTGATAAAGTACTAAATAGAAGCTCTGTCTTGAGAAGAAAAAGCAAGCACTTACACCAAACTCATATCTTTGTGTAAAAGCGTAGAGTGATTTTATTCATCTAAAGTGTTCTTCACTCAGTGAGAACAAATTCTGCATCATTTGTAATAGGTTAGAAAAGAGAGGCTGAGTACTCGGTTATAGTACTTAGTGGTAGAGAGAGGCTGAGTACTTGGTTATAATACTCAGTGGTAGAGATAGGATTGAGTAGACGAATAGAGGACAGTACTCTTGCATACTCAGTTGTTATTGTAAACGGTTTGTGCTTTACCTTTAAAGAGCTCAGTAGAGGATTCAAAAAGCTTGGAAGGATTCCGGGGACTGGACGTAGGCAGAGAGGCCGAACCAGGATAAGTCTGCTGAGTAACTTCTAACCCTTTATCTTTTGATATATATATATATATATTGCTTGCTAAATATTACTCAGTAAAACAACAACTTGTAGACTCTGAGCTGAGTAATCTAAGTGTTGAGTTGGAAACTCACTTAAGTGTTGCTTCCCAACTCACAATTGAAACAGATCTGGTTAGCAATTGACTAAAGCTGTCTCAAAACCTACTCAGCGGTGCTGACCTAGAGACTGAGTAAAAATATTAAACTTAAAATAAGTCAGCCTTAATAGAAATTTTTTATAATAGTTCCTAACCCCCAATGGAACTAATACTGTCACATTACACAGGACCAACAAGTGGTATCAGAGCCTAACAGCTCACTAATCAAGGTAAAACTATCTTGAGCTGATCCCTATAATGGCTGAGAATAGCACTCGTTTTCTTCCTGGAAACCAAACAACTCAGATACTCCCTGAGGGATTATCCATAACTCGGCCTCCCTTGTTCTTCGGGGCCAACTACACGTTTTAGAAAAACAAGATGAAAAATTTCATTCAGGCAACAAATATGAGTGCATGGCTAGCTATAGTCCAAGGTCCTTTTGTTCCCTATGAAATCATTGACGGTGTAAAAACTGTCAAAAGTGAGGCTAAGTGGTCAGAGGATGACCTTAAGAAATTGCAAAATAATGCTTCGGCTATAAATATGCTTCACTGTGCGTTAGATGCTGCAGAATACAATAAGATTTCAGGTTGTGAGTCAGCACAAGAAATCTGGAAGAAGCTGGAGGTTACTTACGAAGGAACTAGTAAGTTCAAAGAGTCAAAAGTGAATCAACACATGCGGTTATACGAGCTGTTCGAGATGAATGACAATGAAGGCATCTCTGAAATGAATGCAAGATTCACTAATATAATCAACGAGCTCAAGAGACTCGGTAAGAACTTCACTAAGGAAGAACATGTGAAGAAAATCTTAA
The DNA here is from genome assembly GCF_963576675.1 of Euphorbia lathyris. NCBI lineage: Eukaryota > Viridiplantae > Streptophyta > Magnoliopsida > Malpighiales > Euphorbiaceae > Euphorbia > Euphorbia lathyris. Next base: position 13,318,552 of record NC_088910.1, on the reverse strand, counting down.
GGAGTCTTCCCAAAAGCTGGCAAGCAAAGAAAACAGCTGTTGAAGAAGCTCAGGACCTGACCACCTATAAGTATGATGAGCTCATTAGATCTCTGCTGACCCATGAGATCTCAATGAAGAACTTTGAGGCCAAAGAAAAGACTGAGGATAAGAAGCAAAAATCTCTTGTCATGAAAGCTGACTCAACTGAAGCCGACTCATCAGATGATGAGGAAATGACCATGTTCACTAGAAAAATGAAGAAGTTGTTCCGGAAAAATGACAAATACAACAAAAGGCCATTCAAGAAAAGTGACAAATACAAAGCTGAGTCAAGTGACAGCAGACACAAGAAAGACAACTCAAAACCAGTCACTTGCTTTGAATGTCATCAAGCTGGACACATTAAGTTAAGCTGTCCCACCTTGAAGAAAGATAAGAAGGGGAGTAGAAAGGCAATGGTGGCAACCTGGAGTGATAGTGATAACTCAACATCATCAGAAGCTGATGCCATCGAGTCAGCAAATATCTGTTTCATGGCTGACGAGTCTGCTGACCTCTGCCATTCTGAGCAAGATGAACTCTCTGGTGGATCTGACTATGAGAAACACACGACTGAGGTAATGTCTCCACATTTGCTCAGAAATGAAATGATTAATGCCCTGAGTGATCTCTATACACTTATCAAAAAGTGTAATAAGAAAATACGAGCACTCAGGAGGCGATGTGATGAGATTGAGGAGGTCAAGCTGAGTGATCTCCGATATCTTCTCTAGGACAATACTAGGCAAGATGAAAACTTAAAAATCATGCACAGGTTTGCCTCTGAAGTCCAATCAGATTCTAAAAAACTGAGGAAGGACATCACATCCATACAAGAGCCACCTGAATACATCAGCTAAGAAGAGGTTCTATTCAAAAGCTGAGTACTCAGGTACTAGTCAGCGGAGATGGAATCCTTAGCAGAATGTCCAATGTGACTTCTGTGGAAAGAGAGGACATACCACAAAGGTATGCTGGCATGCTCAGCACCCAAGTGCTGACCAGAATGCAAGGTATCCCCAATGGAAAGTCTATTGTGACTTCTGTGGGAAGAATGGCCACTCTATAAATATGTGCCGTCATAAAATTAAGTATGATGTATCACCTGCCGACCCTAACAAACGAGGACCCAAAAAGACTTGGGTACCTAAAGATAACTAGTTGTATTGCAGGTAAGCCTGAGGTGTGCTGAGAAGTCAAAGTTGTGGTATATTGACAGCGCATGCTCAAGGCATATGACTGGTGATGAAACTCAGTTCATCACACTTGTGCATAAACGAGGTGGAAATGTAAGTTTGGGAGACAACAAAAAGGGTAAGATTGTAGGGTCAGGTACTGTTGGTGGTAATTCTACTGTTGAGTCAGTCTCCCTAGTCAGAGGACTTGAATATAACCTTCTGAGCGTAGCTCAGCTGTGTGACAGCGGTAGAAAGGTTATATTTGATGTCACTGAGTGTAAAATACTCGAGGGCAAAATAAATGAGTTGATTTTAACTGCACCTCGTGTTGACAACGTTTTCATACTGAACTTAGAAAAGAAGTTTTCAAAGAATATATGCTTAGTGTCAAAGGAAGATAATTCCTGGCTATGGCATAGGAGACTTGGTCATGTGAGCATGGACCTCCTTGCCAAATTAGCAAGAAAGCAATTAGTTGAGGGATTGCCTAAACTCAGGTTTGAGAAGAATCAATTATGCAATGCTTGTCAGAAAGGAAAACAAACTAAGAAATCTTTTCAAAGTAAAAATGTAGTCTCAACCAAGCATCCATTGGAGTTACTATACTTGGATCTTTTCGGACCAGTCCAGCCGCTGAGCTTGGGTGGTAAGAAATTTTCCTTGGTCATTGTTGATGACTTTTCTCGGTACACTTGGGTCATCCTGTTGAGTAGCAAGGATGAACCTTTTGAGATGTTTTCAACACTAATTAGAAAACTTGAAAATGATAAAGACCTGAAATTAGCTCACATCCGAAGTGATAATGGTGGAGAATTCAAAAATCAACAATTTGATGAATTCTGTGAAGCCAGCGACATTGACCATAATTTTTCTGCTCCTAGAACTCCTCAACAAAATGGGGTAGTTGAGAGGAAGAACAGAACCTTAGTCGAAATATCTAGGACAATGCTGAGTGAGAATAGGCTTCCAAAGTATTTATGGAGTGAAGCTGTCAACACAGCTTGCTATATACTCAATAGGGCTTTAGTCAGACTTATACTTAAAAAAACCCCTATGAACTTTGGAAAGGACGAAAACCCAACATTGGATATTTTCATGCTTTGGTTGCAAATGTTTTATTCTAAATACTAAAGACAACCTTGCTAAGTTTGACTCAAAAGCTGACGAAGCTATCTTCTTAGGCTATTCAACAAACAGTAAAGCATATAGGGTGTTCAATAAATGAACTCAGGTCCTAGAAGAGTCTGTACATGTTGAGTTCGAAGAAACTGACCCTGCAGGAAAGGCAAATCAATCATCTGAGGATGACCAATACTCAGCATCAGCTGACCAAAATGGAGCCACTGAGTCATTGCCTCAAGGGCTGACCAAAGGTAAAAACGAACCTCAAATTATTTTTACTGACCAAATCAAACCTGCAGAGATTGTTGAAACACCTACCCCTGAGGACACTACATTGCCAAAAGAGATCAAGGTTCCAAGAGGACATTCTGAAAGTAGCATTCTTAATGCCGATGAGAACACCTTGATGACCAGAAATCAACTCAGGAGATATCTCAGCAACGTAGCCTTCGTGTCAGTTCTTGAACCAAGAAACTTCTCAGAAGCTGAGAACGACGAGTTTTGGATAAATGCAATGCAAGAGGAGCTTGATCAATTCAAAAGAAATGAAGTGTGGGACTTGGTGCCAAATCCAATAAGCCAGAAAATTATTGGAACAAGGTGGGTATTTCGAAATAAGCTAGATGAACAAGGAAGCCAGACTCGTAGCTCAAGGTTATAGTCAGCAGGAAGGTATTGACTATGGTGAGACCTTTTCCCCTGTGGCTAGATTAGAAGCTATAAGGATATTGTGTGTATATGCTAGCTTTATGAACTTTAAATTATTTCAAATGGATGTCAAAAGTGCCTTTCTTAATGGAGTTATAAATGAAGAGGTGTACGTTAGTCAGCCTCCGGGGTTTGAGGATCCAAAGTTCCCAAACCATGTTTATAAACTCAAAAAGGCTTTGTACGGCCTAAAGCAAGCACCACATGCTTGGTGTGAAAGGCTGACCAACTTCCTACTGACCAGAAATTATGTCAAAGGAAAAGCTGACACAACCTTATTCATTAAGAGAAAGGGTAAAGATACCCTGCTGGCACAAATATATGTTGATGACATTATCTTTGGTGCTACTAATGAGTCTATGTGCAAGGAATTTACTAAGCAGATGAAAACTGAGTTTGAGATGTCAATGATGGGAGAACTCAACTTCTTCCTTGGACTCCAAATCAAACAAGGCAAGAATGGCATCTTTATCAGCTAGACTAAGTATGCCAAGGAGATATTGAAGAAATTCGAAATGGAAAATTGTAAGCCAATATCTACCCCAATGGGTACTGACACTGTACTCTGTGCTGATGAAAAAGGCAAGTCAGTAGACAACAAGTTGTACCGAGGTATGATTGGCTCTCTACTCTACCTAACGGAAAGTAGGCCAGATATTCAGTACTCAGTATGCTACTGTGCAAGATATCAATCTAACCCTAAGGAATCTCATTACATAGCTGTAAAAAGAATCCTTAGATATTTGCAAAGCTCAGTGAATGCAGGTTTATGGTATCCTAACACAAATGATTTCACACTCGTTGGGTACACTGACGTTGACTATGGACGAGACAAGCTTGAGCGGAAAAGTACCTCAGGAGGATGTCATTTCCTTGGAAGCTGTCTAGTGTCTTGGTTCAGTAAGAAGTAATCGTCAGTAGCCCTGTCAACAACTGAAGCTGAGTACATTGCTAGTAGAAGCTGTGTTGCCCAAGTGCTATGGATCAAACAACAGCTAGAGGACTATAGAGTTCAAACTAAAACCATTGAAGTCAAATGTGACAACAAGAGTGCCATTGACTTGTCAAAGAATCCAATCCAGCACATCAGGATGAAGCATGTCAGTATTAGGCATCACTTCATCAGAGATCATGTACTCAAAGGTGAGATCAAGCTGACCTATGTTCCAACGGATGAACAGCTTGCAGATATCTTCACGAAGCCGATGGCTCATGAATAGTTTGGCGTATTAAGGGAAACTATCGGTATGTTTAATCCTCTTCAATAAATTCCTAAGTACGCTAAATGCTGAGTGATCATAACATACTGAGTAATTATTGCATATGCTGAGTAAACGTCTGTGATAAATGATCACTATGTGTTAAATTGTTAACCATGTTGAATGATCATTAAATGCTAAGTTACTATGCATGCTGAGTAAGTGCTTCACACTGAGTAGGTATGCACACTGAGTGACTCACAATGCAAATATATGACTCTTAGAATCTCAAACGTTGGGCACCATAGATACTGAGTAAATCAACTTGCCCAATTAATGCTTGCACGCGAATTTGAGTAGCCAACTAGGATGACGTAAGGGTAATCATTAGGAGAACCATGCGCCAAACGTGTCATTAATCTCAAAATTAATTGACTCTGAGTGGTTCAAATTCGCACCGCCACTCTGACCTATCAGATCAACCTCTCTCGGCTATATATAGTGGACGATTTCTCACTATTCACCCTACACTTGATAATTTCGCACTCGATCTCTCTCTCTCTCTCTCTCAAACTCCAACCTTCTGCGTTTTTCACAAGAACTTCCCAAGGGCACCATGTCGAACGATTCCCAGAACAATTCTAGTGACCAATACGAGGACAACCGCTCTGATATTAATCCTCCCTCTCCAGCTGAGCAGGAATACCAAGAAACCTCTTCCTCAGAATCCCAACAAAAAAACCATGGTCAGCTTGACCAACCCATGGGTGAGGTCAGCATCCTCGGTGAAAACCCCCGTACTGAGCAATCAACTCCTTCAAAGAAGAACAAGAAACCTAAGGAGAGAAAGTTCACTCCTGTCTTCAAAAGCATTAGGAAACTCAACGTCTTCCATTCCCGCTGGTTCTCTAAGAGCTTAGTTGAAGCTGAGAAACCCTTCTGCGAGTGGATTTTAAAGAAAGGATGGACTACCCTCTTTTCACTACCTAGAACAACCTATCCAAGACTAGTAACTGAGTTCTACGCTAACCTGACTGTGGTTGATGATGACGCTGACTATATGGTAACCTACGTTACTAGAAGCAAATCACCATTACCCCATCCTATCTCGCCATACTGCTAGACCTCAAAGAAGAAGGAGCAGAACTGAGGAGAACAAATGACTACAAGTACGTTGAGTACAAGGCTGAGTTTTGTAAGCCCAAGGATCACCTGGGTGAAGTTTCCAGTACTTGTTTGGGTCAGCCTCAAAGACAAGCACACTACATTCTGACTAACTACCTTTTCCCAAAGGTCAACGCCACCTCCTCATCGTCAAACTTTGAGTAATGCTTCATCTGGCATATGCTCAACTACCAACCACTCAACATGCATGTCTTTCTCATTGGGGCTTTCCAACGAAGCACCGGGATACTCAGGATGGGCTCTCTCATCACCAAAATTCTTCAAGATCACAAGTTCAGCTTCAAGGGGGAAATAAGTGTAACTGGAACTGAGATCACCTCAGGAATCTTAGCCGTCTTAGCACACAGTCTTCCCTTCAAAAGAAAGTCTAAGAAAGGGAAGGAAATCGTGGAAGAGGAGGAGCAAGCTGAGCTGCCCAAAAAGGAAAAGAAGAGAAAAGCTGACCGTGCTCCTAAAGCTAAACCTGTCATTGAGACAGCTAAAAGGATCAAGGTTGTGATGACCAAACCTCCTCAAGCTGACCTAGCCAAGAAAAAGGCTGAACGAACTGAGGCAAAGAAAAAGAGAACTGAGCCTGAAGAGGAAAGTGACGGTACACCTGAGCAACCCCTAAAGAGGAAGAGATCCTTTGAGATGACTCATATGGATGCAACTCCACTTGACTTCGTTGTTTCAAAGGACTCTCACTTCCTGTGAGCTCAGGAGATAGATCTAGAAAAGACTCCTCGTGGTCAGGAGGAAGAGCAAATTGTTACTGAGGAACAGCCTGGAGCTGACAATCTAAAATTTACTGAACCCAGTAACACAGCTGCATCTGAGCATACTGAACAATAAGGAGATGAGTCTCCATTGAAGAACAAGGTTGCTGAAGACCTTTATGCTGACTTCGGACTCAACTCCTCCCCTGAGTCCCCTGAGCAACCAACTGCTGTCTTTTCACCCAACACGAAAACTTCCAAAGATAGCAGTGGTAAGAGGTTTAAGAAGAAGTCGCACAAACCTCAGCTTATTGATGTCATTGACGACTCGCCACTGAGGGACCCAATTACCAACTTGACTGGGTTACAATTCAACTTCTTCACCAACATCACTGAACCCACTCCAAGTCAGGTTAAGGAAAATCAAGCGTCTGTTCCTCAAACTCAGGAACATGCCGACTCCCTAATCCAAAAGGGGAAATCTTCTGCCGACACTGCTGCTCCATCTTCTACTGAGCAAGCGCTCGAAGTTCCTGCTGCTCAACACACCGAGCTAGCAAAGGAAAATACTCATGCTCAAGACAACTCTGAACTAATTCCACCTCAAATCCCAATTCAGCCTCAAGTTGACACTGAGTAATGGAAAAATGTTCCAAGTACTGATCTTCTTCTGAAGCTGACCTTAGAGTCATTTCGATTAAATCTTAAAAGGTTTAGAACTGAACTAAGTCAGTAGATTCAAACCTTAGACTCACTCGATTAAATCTTAAAAGGTTTAGAGCTGAACTAAGTCAATGGATTCAACCCTTACAGGGGAGTATCTTCAGAAGCTTTTGAAAAGGTCAACTATCATGGGGGAGCTCAACATTGAGTTCCTTACTGAATATTTTTACCAACATCAAAATGGGGGAATTTGTTGAAACACCTTTCCACACGATTTTGATTTGACAAAATTATTTAAGTAAATCACCATGATAAAAACATTCCAAAACAATTAAATTTAAGTGCTTTGATTTAATTGTACTAATGTGTTTGTTCAATGTTGAGTAAGTTAATTAACAAGAACAGGAATTGAATATCTATAAGAGAAAGTCAGCGGATGCAAGTCACACAGCTGAAGCTGAGTAGAATGCAACTCAGCTCTATGAAAAGAAATGTCTTCTTTAGAAAAGCTTGAAGGCGAAGCTGCTGAGTCAAGCTGAGTAGTCATCAGGTCAGCGTCAATGATCCGTCAACTTGGAAGACAAGGTCTGACAATTTCCTGAAACAATCAGAAGACAGGATTGGCCTGCAGCATTGTATGCTGACCAAGTGATGACGAATGAAGACCGTTTCCCCACAACGGCTATGTCGGATTCAAATCATTGGCGCCTTAAATATCTCTATAAAAAGACCAATCCATCACTTGAATCAAAGAAGACAGACAAACAGATCTTCATCAAGTCTATTCATTGATAAAGTACAAAATAGAAGCTCTGTCTTGAGAAGAAAAAGCAAGCACTTACACCAAACTCCTATCTTTGTGTAAAAGTCTAGAGTGATTTTATTCATCTAAAGTGTTCTTCACTCAGTGAGAACAAATTCTGAATCATTTGTAATAGGTTAGAAAAGAGAGCCTGACTGAGTACTCGGTTATAGTACTCAGTGGTAGAGAGAGGCTGAGTACTCGGTTATAGTACTCAGTGGTAGAGATAGGATTGAGTAGACGAATAGAGGACGGTACTCTTGCATACTTAGTTGCTATTGTAAACGGTTTGTGCTCTACTTTTAAAGAGCTCAGTAGAGGATTCAAAAAGCTTGGAAGGATTCCGGGGACTGGACGTAGGCAGAGAGGCCGAACCAAGATAAGTCTGCTGAGTAACTTCTAACCCTTTATCTTTTGATATATATATATATATATTGCTTGCTAAATATTACTCAGAAAAACAACAACTTGTAGACTCTGAGCTGAGTAATCTGAGTGCTGAGTTGGAAACTCACTTAAGTGTTGCTTCCTAACTCACAATTGAAACAACTCTGGTTAGCAATTGACTAAAGCTGTCTCAAAACCTACTCAGCGATGCTGACCTAGAGACTGAGTAAAAATATTAAACTTAAAATAAGTCAGCCTTCATAGAAATTTTTTATAATAGTTCCTAACCCCCCCCCCCTTGGAACTAATACTGTCACGTTACACGGGACCAACATGCCCGACTCTCCTATCCCTAGTGGATGAGGGTGGATCGTTTAAGCCAGTACCGACTATTGACTTAGGGGGTGGCGGAGATCCAACGCCAGGGTAGTCCCTCTCCCCTATAGTGTTTCTTATACCAACTCGGCCTTTACCATCAGCGTACGTTGATATGTTCCATTTGCCATTCGATGCCAAAGCCTTCTCGTACCTTTGCTAATGCTTGGGGTTGAGTTTGCCTATGGTCAAACTCCCCCCTTACATCCTCCCCCACTTAGAGGATCAATGTCCTTGTTCATCAAGGCCGCCTCCTCTAAACGGAGCTTCACTTCCTCCTCGAACATCACTGAGGTTCTACCAAGTTTGTCCGCACTCTTCTTTCCCAATCGATCTCCACTTACATTCGCTTGTCTTTGAAAATGGATCACCTCACCCATCACTTTGTTGTTATTACTCTCTGCCACTTGAATATCTTCAACCGAAGATCTTTTCTTGCGTTGCCAATGCCGACACATTCCCTTATAATAGCAAAGTAACCTTCCGAAGTTTTCAAACTTTTGAAAAATGCTTTTCTATTGTCAAGGGTCTTCATCCCAGTACTCTTTCTTTTTTCAAGACCTTTATCCGAGTCTTCTTCCTTCCTCCAGGTTCTTTCATCTCATTGTTCTTCTATTTTCCATCTTCATTTAACCCACCATTCAATATATTTACCATAATATACCGTAAAGGGGGTCCATTTGGGTCCAATCCTCCTCCATGGACGCTCCCCCACTTGAGGATCAACGTCCCCATTGATCGTTGCTCGGGAGAGCAAGGGTTTGGTAGGTCGACGAAGACCATCAATGTCGACTAGCCAAACAAGCTCTTCTTAAACTTTGCACCTCGCAAAAGAACCAAAGGAAATACCACAGTATTCACAATTTTTTTATGTGAATGTTGGGAGTCAAAGTACATTCTAATGCAACCATACCAACATTCACAACCGAAACCAAACATCAAGGAAATAATATTATCGTAACTAATCATGAGACAAAGGTAAGCCCACTTACACGATTGATCAAGTATCTAAATCCTCTGATTTACTGAAATTAAGTAAAACTCATTACACATATTGCTTGATAGACATCTTGTTGTTGTTGTTCGCCAACTTTATTTTCTGCTTCTATCAATTTCCGATTTTTGCATTGGATTGCTTCTCTTCTCCCTCGGGATGAGTTCGAATTGGAAGTTGAACCCCAAATCGAAAAACCCTAGGGTTTTTCCTGATACCAAAAGTCATGGGGCCAGGTCTGAGCCAGGCCAAAACCCCATGGGCGCCTCGACTTTCCCCCAAGTCTCGGCCATCCAACTCCTATCAAAGGGGTCTACCCCCTTCCAGCATCCCGTCAATACGTATGTCGGTATTCCGTCCCAAAGGGTCTCCATATGCTTAAACCTCGCCCTATAACGGGCACGCACTATGGGCACTCGCCATCCCTATAATGTCCATAGAGTTCCCCTTTATGGAGACATCTGCCTTCCTTCACGAAGGACGAATTCCCGACTCTCCTGTGCCTAGTGGACGAGGGTGGATCGCTTAAGCCAGTACCGACTACTGACCTAGGGGGTGGCGGAGATCCAACGCTAGGGTAGTCCATATCCCCTATAGTGTTGCTTATACCAACTCGGCCTCTACCATCAGTGTACGTTGATATGTTCCATTCGCCATTCGACGCCGAAGCCTTCTCGTAGCTTTGCTAATGGTTGGGGTTGAGTTTGCCTATAGTCGAACTCCCCCCCTTACAAGTAGCATAACATGTCAAATATTGCATAAATGTTCAGTGGTTGTAACAGAGTCCCTATTAGCATGCTCTTATTTATTGAAGTGAAACTCTTGGCCACTTGAAGTGAAACAATTGCCTTTTTGATTGATTCATTCATATTTTAGAATGTTGTATTGGAATTGTGGTTAGTTGTTGTTAGTCTATTGCTAGTGGGTAGCATAATATGCCAAACATTGTATAGATGTTTAATAGTTATAACAGAATCCATATTAGCATGGTCTTATTTATTGAAATAAAATCTTTGGCTACTTGAAGTGAAACAATTGCATAGATGTTCAATACTTTACGAAATGAACCCTATGGAACTATTTACAAGTTGTTTAAGTCACTCTATGGCTTAAAACAAACATGGGCAATTTATCTACCTTGTAGTCTTACATCCCAGTTGTGTAGCAATTTCTAATGTTGATTGCATAGCTAAGTACTTTCATTGGATGAACTTCACAAGGTCAGAATCAATGCATAAATGTTTAACAGTTGTTTGGAACATGCTCTAACTTATTGTTGTTGGTCTGTTGCCCGTGGGTAGCATAACATGCCATACATTGTATAGTTGTTATTGTTTGTCTATTAGCATGCTCTTATTTATTAAAGTGAAACCCTTGTCATAGTTGAAACAATTGCATTGTTGATTGATTTATTTACATTTTAGAATGTTGTATGTGGCTAGTTGTTTTTGGTCTATTGCTTATAGGTAGCATAACATGCCAAACAATGCATAGATGTTCAATAGTTGCCATATGGAAGAAATTGAACCTAGTTAGACAAACAAGTTAGGTCTAGAAGACTTGTATGTTGTCTTCAATTTCCTAGTTAGACAAACAAAGTTAGACAAATTGAACCTTAATAATTAAGAATAAAGTAGTTTAGTGGTATAACTCAATAGTTGAAGAACAAAAGGTTGAGATTCAAATCTCACATCTAAAAAAACAATAATATTTTTAATATATAAAAGAGTTATAACTGGTAATGGGCATCGGGTACCCTAGAGGTATTCACATACTCGTCTTATTGCCCTAATAGATAATGATTTTGATTACATAACCATCCCATATCTTTTTATACAAGGTACGGATAGTCCCATTAAGATCAGATAGTGCCGGGTACCCATAGATATAATGTCGTTACGGTATGAATAATATTGGAAAAACTTAGTCATGTGAAATTCTGGTCATGTAGTAAAAGGACTTTTGCCCCTGCAAAATATGTCAAATTTTATTATTCTTCGTGAAATTATTTGGAAACTGCTAAAAAGTATGACCAAGCAATTAATCGAATGTATTTGCAAAAGAAATTAATAATAACAAATAAAATTATATGTATGAATTTTAATTTTCAAATACGCTTTTTTTTGAAGGAGTTTTCAAATACGCATTTAAAAATTGTTAATTTGCAATATTGCACCATCTATTTCATAATTTCATTTTTCTACTAATAATTTGGGTCCAAAAAAAATTATTGGAAAATTTCAATTATACTCTTATCATAAAAAAAAATTCAATTTTATCCTATTAACACAAACCGTAGTTCAATTTTACTATTTTCTACAAAAATGTTGCTATTCTCAATAACATTTAATGACCAACTAAATATTGTCGTAAACGCAAAAATGAGCTAAAATATCTACATGAGAGTAAATTTACACTATCCTAAATAAACATAAAAAATATTTTCTAGAGCGAATGTGATCTCTCCATGATATATTTCTTCAAAAGAATAAATAATTTATTAGAGCATCTATAATGAAGTATACTGAACAATTCAATATATCCTATTATATTATATTCTCTCATTGGAGAGAGTATGATACAAAATTAATATTATCAACCGATTATATATAGGGTTCTGCAGCCCTCTCCAAAGGTAATGTTTGATTTTTTTTTTAATTTCTTTTAAAATATTATATATAACCAATAATTCAATTGGAACAATTGAATCAAGCTATCCTAATTAATTATCCACAATTGAATGCTTTAATTTTTTTTTGATTGAAAGGCTGGCAATCAAAGAGTGCTAATTGCAGGCATCCCAACTAGGTTGGCACCCCCACTCTCAACACTAGATCCCTAAACCAATTTATTAAAAGGAAAATAAAGAATTACAAGAGTAGTCAGAAACAGAGTAAAGCTAACTAAACAAATCTGTAGACCTGCCAACCTCCTAAATTACATAAGAAAGCTGAGATACAAAAAGGCGGAATATCCGTCCACCAAACTAAATCTGAGTTCATTGATAGGGTTAACGTCTAGCGTAGTGTTTTCTACGACAAAATATATATGGTAAGTGCGTTGTGACTATGGATGTGATCTTTCTGAGTGCTCTATCTTTACTAGACGTCACTACTTAGGGGCAAGTGTACCCCGTCGTATCAATTAATAATCCGGTTAAGACCGGGTATCGAATCCGCGGGATTTATAACTGCAAGTATTAAACGACTCGGTTTTATACGTTATTTAAGCGGTGAATATTTTGAGGTTGATGTGGGGGCCAACTACAAACTACTCCTAACTACGGGTGAGGCGAATTTATATAACGAAACTCTATGAAATGATGTGGATGCGATAAGATATAAATATGATAAATAATGACTTCTAATGTTTACACGGTTGATGGTTTGTTCTTGCAATGACGACTACGTGTAGTGTGACCGACCCGTGAAGTGCTTAGACTACGTGGTTCCTAGTAAAGGTGTGTCTAATGCTCGGGATCAGAAATTAGGGCCCGTAAGTTCCGTGGCTTGTCAATTCCTACGGTTTCCGATTTGTCACTTCCGGTAAGGCAACACATATATGAATCCCTAAAGATAGCCCGAATGGCGTCGGAAATCGCGTTCTCCTACACAATGATCAATTATGAATATCAAAACAAGTAACAAACATCAACACGTATATAGAAAAGAAGATTATGAATCATAGATTATAAATATGGAGAATGTAAATATGAATTACAACCAAGCCTAGTACATAGGATGAGTTCAAGCTAATTAGCAAGTGTAAAGGGAAGAATCCACCCTCGGAACTAGCTAACCGGACTCAAAGCCGTCTGTTAGGACTTGGATAGTGGAGCTTTCGAGCTTGGTGCACGGAAATGGAGCGAACTTTGATGGAATGCCGGAATCAACGAACAAGCTCTCAAGGTGGAAGAGTTTGGCTATATAAAGCCTAAAACAAAATCTAAAACTACTAATGACAAGAATTACAAGGTGTCTAAGATATGTATGATCTATATGGTGGTGTCTCAAATGAGTGCTGGTCACTCTTATTTATACACATCAAGCTAGGGGTAAAATTGTAATTCCACAAGGTGCAAGCATGGAGGAACATGATTTTGTGCAGAAATCCCATAATACGCCTCGCGTAGGGTGTGGAACGCCCCGCGTGTTTGCCCATTCCGTCAGAAATCTCCTGCATGTGGACCAATTCCAGATCTTGTTGTCTCAAACACGCCCCACGTAGACTGGGATGCGCCTCGCGTGTTTGAGTTTCTAAGTTTTTATTGCTTGAATTGGGTCCTTTACGCCGTGCGTAGCTGAAGCACGCCCCGCGTAAATGTGTCTCTGAGCTTTTTGCATTGAAGAACTTCCTTACACGCCCCGCGTGTAAGGTGGTACGTCCCGCGTATGGATAGTTGACCTAGGGAGACCGTGCAGTCTGACTTTTAGGATTAGGCCAATCATTTCTGACATATGTTCCACGCCCTGCGTATGGTGGTACACGCCTCGCGTGTTGATGACTAGATCCCACGTGGTGCCTGCGGATAAGTCAATTATTTCTGACCTGATGTTTCACGCCCTGCGTGAGGAATGATACGCCCCACGTATCTTGGTATATTTTCACTCCTTGCTCGTACCTGAAATACACTTCTTGAGAGTCGAGTTAGCTTGACGTTTTATTTTCTAAATTAAGCAAAAATAAGGAAAATTAGCCGAGAGTACGGAATTTATTTTTATTTCATTATTTTACTAAAAGATAGGGGTAAAATACCCCTATCAAACCTCCTCAGACTTTAAAGTTTTACTTGTCCTCAAGTAAAAGAAATCTAAAGACAAGGGATTGAGATTATTAAGAAACAAACCGTCTGTTGGTTTTACCAAGTGCGTGATTTCAAAGTTAAAGTTTTATGCAAAGTTTTCGGTAAACACCTATGCAAACAATCGAGTGACCAAAACTTATTTGAAACCTCCATGATCAAAATTAATAGGCAATATTAACGGGGGTTGATTATCTTTTGAGAACCCGATAGTATCTCACCAAGGGATTTCACTCTTACGCTCAAACTTTGGTGGGTCGGTGTTTTAACACTCTTCTTTGCACTTACCCGAGATCACTTTGAGTTTGCATTTTTATCCAGGTTTTTTTTCTCCTATGTTATGGTTTAGACAATATTAAAAATGAACCCGGAGGGGGGTTGTAATGTGGGTGGCTTTTTTAGTGGTTAATTTTTGAAGACTCGAGTTTAAATACCATTTTGATGACTACACCGTATCTTATTTTGGCCTTGATGAGTTTGTAAAATATAACTCGAAATTGCTCGGGTGGAGCTTGAGAATGCCTTTTTGCTCTTTATTATGTTCTTTTTTTTTCTTTTTGTTTTGAGCGCGGCATAAAAACGATCTCGAGAACTTATGGAGCTCACTTTTTAAGGCCTTGACTTATTTCGGGTGCAAATCGATTTTGTTGGTATTTAATCAAGAGGGAAAAGGGTTAACTGTTAAAAAGGGTGTTTACACAAAAAAGTCGGTTAGTAGGCTCAAGGGGGTTTCCTAGAGGTTGATAAAAACGAGAAAAATAAATTAAAAAAAGAATTAGACTAAGTGGGCTCGTTTTATCATCTATTTCCATTTTAACCAAACTAGGTGTACTTAACCCGGTATTAGGTGCAAACTCTATGAGTCGAGTGAAGTCAAAGCTCTCGAAAAATTGTGAAAGAAATAGAGTTCTCGTACGAACTCCTTTAGGCTCAAAATTACCTCACAAAATTTCGGGTTCAAATTGTGTACTATCGAGTCTTCGCTAAACTTTCAAACATCCCGTTTTTATTGCCTTATTAAATTTCATTATGGAGATGACATGTGGGTTAGGACTCGATGCTTTTGTTTAGTATAAATCTAGGCTTTGCATAAATTCTAGAACTTCAAAATTAAGACTAAAATTTCTTACTAAAACCGATCCTTTGTGTTCCGTCTTTTTATTTTAAGGACAAATAACGGAACTTTTATTTTTATTTCCGAGGGAGGTATGTGTTGGAAAAATTTCAGAATCGATAAATTAGTTCAATTATTTTGTTGTTTATTTGATTTTTATTTATTTTTGTTTTTGCTAGTGCAAAACAAACTGAAAGTGCGGGGTTGCACGACCCTCCGCGTTATTAAAATGACGTTTATTCCAAGGACGTCGTAGAAGAAGAGAAAAACAAAAACAAAAATAGACATGAAATTAAAAATTAGGCCCTTTAAAGGTCTTGTCCTATGCGAGGCGTGCCCAAGGGGGCGCCCCGCGTAGGCTTTGCGTTTTGAGCTCTTTTTTGGGCACAGACTCAAATATGCGGGGCGCAGGAAGAGGGGCGCCCCGCGTGTTTCAGTTTCCGGGCTTTTGATATGGGAAAGAAAGGCGATCACGCGGGGCGTAAAAGGGAGTATGCCATGCGTGAACGATGCATTTTAGGCCGATTTTGGCCAAAGGCTCAGATGCGCGGGGCATGACGGTGTGCATGCCCCGCGTGAGCTATTTGGATTCGTATGGGATTTGTTTTTCGTTGATTTTAATTGAAGAAAATAAGGATAGCGCCTAAAAGAACAAGCGGATATGATACATATAAACAAGAGGTTCGAGAAATTCAAACCAATGCTACGTTTAGAGTCGAAGTAGCTCGACTTTCTCGTGCGGTGGCTCAATGTAAGTTGTCCGTGTTGGAACTTGACGGGTCCGAACTTCCACTATTCAGGAGCATTATCGCCTGTCCGGACTTCCGATTTTTGCCCCGCGGATTTTGTTCGGTGTTCGCTGGGAGGGTTCCTAGTGGCCTTTCTTGTTGCTGACGATTCAGATGGGCTACTTGGCGGCTAAGGTCCCTAAAAAACACCTCACTATCGGCCAAACGAGTTAAGATATCCTTTAGCAAGGACGTTACGGACTGGCCGTGCACATTATCGGGGGGTTGTGTGTTCTAATTACCGGGCATCGCTTGTGATTGCCCTAACCCGTTTTCCCGATATTCTTGCTCAAAGCCGGATGGGGGCCTCAACACATTATTATTATTGCCATATGACAAGTTCGGGTGTTGGTACCGAGGCCGCCAACCGCTGTTATTATTATTGTAGTGGTGATAGGAGTTCGGGTTAGGATTATACCTTGGATTGCCTCCTATATAACTTACATTCTCGATGTCACCGACGAAAGGGCTGCCATCTTGGCAATTGAGTCCGTCATGGTCTCCACTACAGTGATTGCACATCAGGACCTGTGCACTTTTGTTGAGGCTCAGCTGGGCTATTAACGCGTCAAGTTTCTTATTCGTCTCTGCTATGGAACTTTTCAGAGCCTCTTTCTCCACAGCGAACGTTTGATGTCGCGACGGTCCGGCAAGCCGATCCTCTTGCCATTGCACACTTTTTCTCGCGAGCTCGTGAATGAGCTCGTAGGCCTCACTTTTTGACTTCTGAAATAGATCCCCACCTGCAGCGGAATCAACAGTCGCACGATTAGTAGGGGTTAAACCGTGGTAAAAGGTGCTTACCAAGTCGTGCTTTGGGATGTCATGGTGGGGGCAGTTTCGGAGCAACTTCCGGAACCTAGCCCAAGCTGCATGAAGGGCCTCGCATTCCAATTGCCTAAAAGACGTGATATCAGTCCGTAACTTGACCGTTTTGGACGGTGGGAAATTGTAGGAAAGGAACTCCTTCTAGAGCTCCTCCCATGACGTGATGGATCCCGCCTCCAACGAGTGTAGCCACTCCTACGCCTGTCCTGTTAAAGAAAAAGAAAACAACTTTAGTCTCACAGCCTCAACGGGAACACCATTTTGCCGAGAGGTGTCGGCACACATAAGGAATTTATTGAGATGTTCGTTGGGGTTCTCATGGAGTTCCCCTCCGAATTGACCGCATTGTTGCATCAGCTGGATCATGCCAGTCTTTATCTCGTACGTGTTGGCCGGTATCGTGGGGGTGACAATTCCGTTACGGTTTTGGGGACGATGCGCAGCAAGGATCTCCATCATCGAACGCGTGTCGTTGCCCCCGCGGATGTTATTCACATGCGGCCTTTGGTTTCCTTCGGGTTGGTTGACCTCGACGTTGGGGTTTGCCATTTTCTCTCTCCGAATCCTACAAAGAGTACGTTCAATTTCGAGATCAATAGGAATGAGAGGACAACTTCGAGATCGGGTGTGCATAAAAAGAATGAAATAAAATACAATATTAACAAGAAAGAATGATGTTACTGTAGACACCGAGTCGGAGGACCTGTGACGAAAACCTGAAACAAGACGGTTGAAGCGGTTGGTTCCGGGAGTTTTAACGCGAAAAAAATGTATAATAAAAAAAAACGAAAACGAGAGGTCACTAGGAGTCGCGATCGCCGAGTGGACGGCTCGCGAGTGCTCAGCAACATGGTGCGAGCGCCTAGCGGCAGTCGTCGCGTGCCCGACGACAGTTGGACGTACGCCCGACAGCGCGGGGTGCACACCCAACAGCGCGGAGCATACGCCCGACGGTCGCTGGGCGCACGCGCCTGGCAGCCTCTGGGCGAGCGCCCCTCGATGTTGGGCGAACGCCCAACGGGCGTTGGACGAACGCCCAACACCGGTGGGCGAACGCCCAACCTTCGTTGGGCGGACACCCAACGTGGTTGGGCGAACGCCCAACTTTTGTTGGGCGGACGCCCAACGAAAGTTGGGCGTTCGCCCAACTATGTTGGGCGTTCGCCCAACATAAGTTGGGCGTTCGCCCAACCTACTTCGGGCGACGCCCAATTTTAATCGGGCGTCGCCCAATGTTTCCGGGGATCCATGCCTATATAAGGCACGGATCCCCATGCATTTGGGTGAGGGGGATTTTTGGAGACTTTCTCACTCAAGACATTTTTAGAGAGAGAAAGTGATTTTTTTTGAGAAAAATATTTTTTTTCTCAAAAAGTCCGAATTTCCCAAAAGTTAAATTTTTGCTAAAAAGACGAAAAACACAAAAAAAAACCGGAAAATCACGATTTGTGGAATCAACCGACTTCGACCGTCAATACCGAACTTGAGGTATTATCCGAGGACTAGACTCGTTTTATTTTATTTAATTTATTTCCTTTATTTATTTATTTTCATGTCATAATTTTATTTATTTAGTTATTTATTTATTTGTCACGTTTTATTTAATTTCCCGTATTTATTTATTTTTATCCCGTGTTAAAATTCGGTTTTGTTTTAAAATAAAAAACCTCGTTTTGATATCCCAATACGAACCGTGATCCGATTAAAAGGTAGTTCAGGTATTAAAAACGTTGTAATTATAAGTTTTAAAAAGATATTTTCAAATAACGTTTGAAAATAAAAACGTCGTTTTAGGAAACTCCGTTATAGACTATGATCCATTTTTGGTAGTTCGAAGATCCAAAATGATCGAATTAGACTTAATCTAAAGCTTTTGAACGAATCTGGAAACTGTTGGACTAATTCTGTAATTTTCCGTTTTCTATCACTAAAGGCTGTTTACCGACGGATTTTCCGTCGGTAAAGCTGCTGAAATGTAAAAAATGCTGTTTTGGTCCCTCTTTCTCAACTTTTAGACTTTTGGTCCTTTATATACATATGTATAATTATGTAATATATGCATCCAAGAGAATTTTTAAATATTTTGTATATATTTATTTAATGTGTTTGGATATTATTTTTCATTAATTTGATTTAATAAAATTATATGTATATATATAGATTTTCTCCTTAAATTCATTTAAACTAGACATGGTAGACATTTTGGGGTTATTGGGGGTTATTTCCTATATACACTTATGATAATAGTTTTGGGGTTAAATTTAATTTCTTATTATTTGTGAATATTATTATCATTTTTATCTATTAATCAAAGTCTTTATTGTTTACCTTTTAAATATATATATGTATAGTTATCACTTCTATCAAAATATATATGTATATTTTTCTTCTTCTCCTTTTAAATTTCCTATATTTATATATATGATTTGAAAAGTGTTTTGGTTGGGTGAATTTGGATTTAATTCCTTACTTGTTGTCATTTTATTCACATAAAGGATAATTGAGTGGAAAAAGGGGAAAATAAACCACAAAAAGAGAGTTTAATTTGTTTGTTTAAATTAAAGCTTTTCTAGATATTCCTAAAGTGTAAATAACATTTTCTTGTCCTTTTTAAACCGTTTTCAAAATATCATGTTTTAAAACCTTAATTCGTTCCAACGACGGATTAAGCGAACCTTGTAATTAAAATCGTCTTTCCATTGTACATAATAGTGTTTTGAATCGTTTTCCTATTCAAATGGTTTTGTACAAAAATAAATGGACTTGTATGCTTAATCACGTTTTCTTGTTAAAACTTCTTATCTCACGCTTTAAAACACTCGAGTTGTTCCAACGGCGATTCAAGTCGAGGTCATGTAAATTAACGGGGTTTTGAAACATGCCTAAATCGTTCCAACGGCGATTAAAGCACGAATCATGTAAATAAACTCATTTTTGGGAAGTGAGCCTAGTTTAGAGTTAGTGTGTAATACGAATCATAAATCACATTGTAAACAAATCAATTCTTTCTTCTCCCCCCTCTCTCTCCTATGTATTTTGAACTGATGTAAATGGGTGATTCTTTACCAAAATGGCTTTCAATAATATATGCTCAAAACGGTTTTCAAAACGAGAAAGAAAAGGTTTCAAATAAATTTTAAACTTAAAGAAATATGCGATTAGTCCGTTATCGCCTAACACGCTGAGTAGGAGGCCGGTGGTTCATAACCGGGCGATGTCGGGGTGCCTAGTAGCCTTTCTCCGGAAAGGAGCTAGCCTTCTCGGCTCGTACCTAAGTTTCCCGAACCCTCACCGGTCTCCCGCAAGGGATCGGTGTTCATTTTCCCATTCGTGGGTGGCGACTCTTCCACACTCCGAGCTCCGGTCCTGCCGAGCAGCTTGATTCCACGATTGGTTGCTTTCGGCGCTAATCACCGCTTACGTCGCCATGAGGTGTCCACCCCCCCGGTCCGCCCGGGAGATTAGGCCGCGGCACCTCATCTAACAAGTGGCGACTCTGCTGGGGAAGCGAGAAATTTGATTCCGGAAGGCGTGTATTAAGCCCTTAACAGGGACGGATCGTATTATTTCTTTTCGTATGCATTCATAAGCATTATTTCAAACCTTTTGGATAATTTCCGCGAAACCTCTAGCGAGAGTCCATTCGTCGCTCGAAAGAGGCTAGTGTAAGTTCCCCCTTACAGTAAGGCGCCAAAGGGTCCCCATCCATTCGTTAGGGGCGAATTTGTGCGGTCCTGTGAGGTCCCGCGATCAGCCGTGTCAGCATATAGTAGCCTTAAAAGTTGCCATAGGATTACCCGTTACTATTTTTGATGTGATAAATGAATCAGTTCGTGTTTTCAAATTGCCATGATACGTGTCTAATCCCAAAATATGTAAAGAAAATGAAACCATACGTTAATATATACTCTTAAACCGATGTACAAACTACCCCAAAACATCGAAACGATTCGAACTAAAGACGACTTAATCATCTCGTATAAATGAACTTGTGCGACCCGCCTGGTCCCTTTCCATGTCCCGAAGAAGGCACATGTTCAGGAAATACGTTGTGACGTAAGCACGTATTAGTTCAAGTCGGTTTGATATTAAGGATAGTTATATCTCAGTTCAAAAGACTATATTAACAGTAGCCGTTATCCACATTCTTTAAATACGTTGGGATGAAACGAGATTATGACGAAACGAAAACAAAGAACATTTCTGTTTCGAATGACCCCATTGTAACGTAAAGAGTTTCGCAAACGTGGCCCGTCCCTTCCGAATAAAAGACGAGCTCTTACGTTGCGCCTTATGTTGTTCTTAAGAGAAATGGACGTGTCCGCAAAAGTGACTAAGAAAAGAAAATAAAAGCAAAAATAAACTGACGACCAAAGTCATTCTGTATCTACGATATATATCCATCCCGAGGGTAGTTAAAGAAAATGAACCAATGCCGTTGAATACGTGTCTCGAACGAGTGTATACGCCGTTTAAAATCACAAAGCCGAATTAAGCTAAACCGCATAATTGCGCCATATGGACGAGACTGTGGGTTTGACTAACGACTCGATCATTTTGACCGTTACCAAAACTACAATAAATATGGCCCGATGTGCGTGTTTGCTTAACTCATGCCTAAATGAAAAAGAACGACGATATCCTTGCTTCGAATAAACATACGATTCAACGAAACGTTGATTTTCTATAACCACGCTAAGGTGATATATCCCGTAGATTGGAAGGAATAAAGAGTTGATGCTAGCCGACAGATTACCGTGCGCTCGAATAAGACTCGCCGTCTTCTCACGTAGCCAAAACGAGCAAACGGATTCTTGACGCTAAAAAACAAACACGTTACGCAATGAGTCCGTTCCCTAAAATAAAATCCAAAAAGTGATTTCATCACTGAAGGAACACGTGGTTACGTCTCTCGATAGATCCAAAAGATCCCGTCGTAATCCAAAAATCGAGACACAAAGCCACGCGAATAAAAGGGAACGAGTCATTGTCAATAACGATTGATTGAACCAGAAGAATAACTTGTACCACGTCTAAAATCTGAGATGCGCTCAAAGGGAGTCAAAACCCAAACTAATGCGTCTCGCAAAATGACAAAAGACGAGTTATTCCGAAAGGACAATCCAACTTGGTCGATATCTTAGTCACTAAACGTTGATATGTCAAAACGAACTGTATTGTCTGATGAATGATTTACTTTTCCGCAATAATCGACGGCAATGTGAGCCCATACCAAAATCCTAGGATAGAGACTTGGACCAACGAGTGTGTGGAGGAATAAGGATGGAAGAGAGATGGCGTGATAATTGTGATTGATATCTAACATTTTCTTTCTCTTGTCGCGATCTAATTACGCGTTATGTACGATTTTCGCTAACTAGTTTGTTTGTATAGAATTATATCTTGTTGTACATCAGTCGAGTCAGATTTAAGTTATAATGCATTCTATGCTTAACGAATCATGGTAGTCATGCCATATAGAGCGTCGCATGCTAACCAAATTACGTGCAGCCATTCTAGGTTTCGTAGACTTAGGACGTGTTTATTAGGAATATGAGAAAGAGTCGACCCCAGCGTCGCGTGTCATTCAGGAGGCATACCAGTTATGTCGTGATGTATCCCAAACGTCTTTGCCTTATCGTACCTATGTGTTGGGACGCATCCTATGCGTCCTTGGCATGTCTCGTGCGTCTTCACCGTGTCATTGGTATGCTAGCTAGGAGGCATGTCCATTATATCGTGATGTATCCTATACGTCTTCGCCTTAGTATACTATGCGTATAGTAGCATACCTCGTATGTTTTTCCAGTATCGTAGGCACTAGTCAGAAGGTATAACCATTATGTCATGGTGTATCTCCTACGCCTTGGTGTTGGCATACCCCGTATGTCGCGTCATCTCCTGTATATCCTTGCCCGGTTAAGAGGCATACCGTTCTCTCATGACGAATCCCCTATGGCCTTGCTGCGTCGTGTCATTATGCGTCCACCCGTCAGGAGTCCCACCTGTCATGTGGTGACATATTCCTTGTATCTTCACTTTGTTGTACCCCGTAGGACGTAATGCGCCCCATGCATCTTCCATTAATCGTCCGGGCACCAATCAAGAGGCATACCTGTTATGTCGCGACATATTCCATATGTCTTTTCCCTGTTGAGCCTCGCTTATTGGGACCCATTCCTAGTGTCTCTATCATGTCATTACACACCGTTCAAAAGGTATACTATGTGTGACATAACGCCTCCCGTACATCTTCGCTTCTTCCCTTACGCCAAGCGAGGGGCATGAGCTTCATGCCCCGTATGTCATGGTGTATCAGGCGCTTTTTCACCATGTTATATACGTTTGACGAGAGACATACCAGTTGGGTCGTGACGTATCCCATACGTCCTTGCCTCATCCCGCCTTCCATATCATGAAGTGTCCCGTGCGTCTCCATCGCGTCAGCTATACACTAGTCAGGACATGTACTCGATGCACCGCCATGCATCACGTGCATCCGGGTATTGTTAAGGTCGTACATCACGATAGGTCGCATAAGCGTCTTCCATATCGGGTACACTAGTCTAGAGCCATATCCCGTATGTCACGATTTGAGTTCTCGCATTGCTAGGTGCCTAACAGAAGACATACCCCGTATATCGCAATGTATCGCGTGCGTCTTTACTATGTCTCACATACCCGTCAAGTGGTCTACCTTTAGACCCTGATGTGTTCTCTACTTCTTCGCCAAGTTATACTTTGTGTGGGATATGTCGCACATATCTTTATCGTCCTGTTCATACCGTTAGGGGGTACCGCCTGCATCGTGACCTGTCACATGCGTCTTCGCCATCGTGTTTAAGTCATCCGGAGACATATCCCATATGTCGTGACGTACTCCGCCTCCCTCTATCATGGTTAGGAATACCAAACTGCTTGGTGGTCGTACCTCGTTGTCATAACATTCACCTCGTGGGGCAGATTCCGTTCACTTTCCGCATGGTCGACTCGAGACACATTATGTATGTTGACACGTTGCTGACAACATATCGATAGATCAAAGATTAAAAAAAATTTATCACGATGTCGGTTCCCTCAAGACTCGAATTAACCATTCATCACATGTCTCATACACGTCCTACTTACGCCTCAAGACATACCATGTATGTCGCTACGCCTTAGCCAACACATCTCAAGATTATGACTGGTACCTTGATCTCAAATAGAACCATAATCTCACGGGTCATCGTCACCTCCCTTTCGTATCTCAAGACATACTCACGGATGTCGCCACGCTATACACAATGCCCAGGTGATTCCAAATTACGTTGTTGTATTATCCATGCCCCTCACCTCGTAGGTTGCCATCATGACCTTCGCATGCTAAGACATGCCGCGTGTGTCGGTGCGCCGTGCACCTATACTCCAAAGTTACGTGGTTGTAAGATCGAAACCTTAGGTTCGAGTGAACTGTTTCATACGAATCTCATTTACCTGTCGTCATTCGCATTTGGGGAGGTAATCCATACGTAGCACCTCCGTATTTCAGAATTATGGGCAATACCCTGAGCTTCGAAACGAACCCTTGACTGGTGTGTTGTCCACGCTTCCCATTTGTACCTTTAGGTGCGCCATGTGGGTCGTCATAGTGTCCCCTCGTATTTACATCATCCCACTGTCCGGACCCCAGGTTCACGTTGACCCTCTGACGCACGCTTCACACGAAGTCATGGCGTCATATCCACGCTTTAACTGGCGCCTTATATGTCGCCTCGTCACATCTAATGAATCTATGCGTCATTATACTAACCTCTTGGCTAGTAGGTCATCCTCATGCCCCATTGGTACTCTCGGCCGTACCTTGTATGTCGACATGTCATTGTACTAGGGTAACCCGCGCATCCTTGGTCTTCTTGAGACACCCCGTCGTATCTTCAAAACAGCCAAATCGATATGAGACGTACCAAGTGTGTCATCGTATATCGTAACACGTCAGTATTCCAAAACATGTGACACTAGTGCTTCGAACACGTATCAGCTTTCGGTGCATATCTCGTATGTCACCGCTTGCGCTTTGGTCACACGATGGGCCTTGTCAAAACGTGCCCCACATGTCGCATTGTCATCGGCAATATTTGCAGTCCACGAATATGTCATTAGGCTATCCAATTCTGGACCGACCTTTGACGCGCGTTCCGTATGTCATCCCTCGCACCTTACTCACATGTCAAGGACTGAGTCGTTTATACCATCCAGTCAGGGTTAAGCTTGTGGCACACACCCCCATACGCGGTTTAGTACGTCCGGTTCGCATGTCAAATGTCGAGTCACTCATGTCATTGAGTTCAAGTCGAATCTGGGGCAAGTTCATATATGTCCTCACGTGCATCTTGCTTACATCTCCAATGTCGAGTCATTTGTATCGACAAGTTCAAGTTGAACTTTTGGCACGTACCTATCATATAGAGTGATTCATGTCATCGAATCCAAGTCATACCCTTAGGCACGTACCCTATGGGCCGTCTCGAGCATCCCGCTCATACCTTGACACACTGAGTCGTTCATGTCGTGAGGTTTCTATCAAACTCTTGACATACGCCCTGTAAATTGTCACTCATATCTTGAGTACACCTCAAATAGCGGTTTGTTTATATTGTCAAATCCTCGACACGCTCCCCTTACACCATTGGTATTATTGTCTATGCGCCCCAAACTCCGAATTGCCTTATTTACGAGTCTGAGACATATGCCCTATGTGTCGTTATTTGGCACTTACCTCGAAGGTCTTGGTTTGCGTCCTCGTTGCTCCTCGAGTTGTTCATAGTAATAGGTTCCAGTCATCTCAAATATCGGTGATGGACCCAATACGTCGTAAATATCCACATAAGATCTTTAGGGATTCTCATAAAACATATCGTCGTCAGGTTTGCGCTATGAAACAAATTGACCTTCGACACGTACCAGGTAAGTCGTAGTTTCTGTCTCGTTGATACCTCGATCGGATTAGGACACCTCTCATTCTACCAGACGCACCGATGTCCGCAAATTCATCCAGGTATTTGGGGTCTCTAGCTTAAGTTAATCCTTGAACCGCACCCTGCGTGTCGGTATCGTGTCTAGCTGACACTTCCAATGTTGTTAGAAGGTACCTCTTGAGTCATCTCTGTGCTTCATATATACCCAAAGTTGGTCGGATAATACGTGTGTCGTATGCGTACCCTATTCGTGTCTCGTACCTAGCATGTTGGATTTCCCCCATGATGGTCAAAATCCCAAAATCAAGCCATCACATCGTTCGTGAGTTGCGTATAAGTCAATCGTGGGGGCACATCAAGTGGGACCCCCATCCTGCCGTTTGGCTACCTCTAAGGCATACCACGTACGTCACCGTATTTCCTAAATGCACCATGTTTCAAACCACTCTGCCCAGGCACTAGTGAGTCGAGTAGGAGTTAATAATTGGCACATACCTTGTATGTTGACATATGCATCCTATTCGAACCTCGAGGATCAGGTATTCCGTGTGCATTATCCCGTCAAATAATACCCATCATCGTAATAGTTGCTTTCCAGGAGAAGCTGACAATTGGCGCACATCACGTATGTCACTCGAGTCTCCCCTATACCTTAACCTGTTTAGGGCATGTCCCGTGCGTCACCACTTTCTGCATAACACGCCAAGGTTCCGTTGGTACGTCTACGTATTCGTGTCTTGGGTTTAAACTAACCATTGACCCACACCCCATATGTGGTGGTCTCGTCCCGCTTGCTTCTAGTTTAGGACACACCCTCTATGTCGGCCTGTTTCAGGAAACTTGTGTTTCCTAGAAAGACGGTTCCCTGTTATCAGTATCGATACCAAGTAAACTATGGATAAGTGCCCCGCATGTCTCCGTCACGGTCTGAGTCTCGGACATACCATGAGCGTCACATCAGTCCATGTAACACCGCGTACCTTCGAAGTATGTCATTACTACCAAGGATGGCAATCCCTCACATACACCTCATGCATAGTCGCTTATGTTGTTGATTTTGGATCGTGAGTCATGTCGATGTACCAAGTATGTCATTCCCCCCCACTCATGTCGCTACCCCTCGAATGTATCTACACGTCACGGATATCATCGGGGTACACTCTCATCCACCTAGCGTCCTAGGGAATTTTACTCATCAGGAGGGTCGTCTCAATCTCACAAGTCTCAGTCGTGTCGAGCGTCATTTAACATTATACAGCTTGTGAAACATTACGAGGTAAACTCGTAGGGTTCATACTAATGTGTGCATAACAGTTGAAATGGTTTCAGGCATTCGCACTTCCAAACAGGTAAGTTAGCACAGACGACCGAAGTGCTTCTGACGACTCTGGTAAAAGAAGAAAAAAAAGAAGGGGTTTAGCTCCAGTCAAATCGTGTTTACGTTGTAAGAAATAAAGTGCACACCACGAATCATGCATAAATCATACATCCATCTATAGGAGGCACAAGTAGATAGCTTTAGCATTCGCATCGCATGTGCATTCCATCATCAAAATTCATAATGCCTAAAAAGCTCCACTCACCTATCCTTTCTCTTTCCTTATTAGAAACCCAACTCATGGCCCAGTCCAGCAATTCAAACCACAATCTAGAGAGCCGTGTGCAAGGGGCTTTAGCCAAATACATCTTTTCTGATGAGTTCAAACGTGCTCTTAATAATCCGGAGAATACTAAGCATGAGGGGGTTGAAAATTCCCAAGAGATGATAGGAGATTTCAATCTCAGAGCAGAAATCGAGCGAGTTCTTCCCGATATCCTTGCTTCAGATGAATTCAAGATAGAGCTGAAAAGGTTGGTCAGGGAGGTCCTGAGCGAGTCACTGGTTGCGGAGATCCCGAAAGCTGCTGTGGAGAAACCTATGTTCCAGCTCGCGTCACAAGTTAATCCACAAACATTCACTCCACCAAGGGTAGTCTCACACCATATTTCACGAACACAACAAGATCCACACCATCGGGGACATGAGATTACCAGGGTTGTTCGCCCTCCATCGCCCACTCAGTATAGAAGGGAGGGAAGGGAATTCTCCACTTTCACTCAACCCTTGTTTGAAGTGTTGGAGAGTCTACGAATGCATGACATACTTCACCCTCTACCAGCCACGGGAGGTCAAACCACTGAATTAGTCAAACACAGGGGCTACTGCCACTTCCACTAGAAATATGGTCACGAAACAAGCACTTGCATGAGGTTGAAGCATGAAATCCAAGATCTCATCGAAGCTGGAAAGATAAGTGATCCAGATCCTTCTCAACAGGTGAAGCCTTCGACTTGTTCTTTGAATGGCGAAGTCTACAACGGATCAGGATAATCTAAAGAAGAAGTTCTCGAGATTGAGGACACTTATGAAGTGGGAGAATCTGAAGCTTCTTGAAGTAGCATGAGAGAGAGGAGTGCACTTATAGTCTTTATCCTTGTCTTTTATTTTATCTTCTATTCCACAAGATGTTATTAACCTCCTTTTGAATTCAATGAAATTTCGTTTCCGCAAATTTATCCTAAACATACGTACTTACATTTGATATCTACTCAATTGAGATATTCCCGCTTCTATCATGGCACGGACGTAAGCTTTAGAATATACTTATTGCTCAGTACTTAACCACTGAAGAGAGAAAATTAAGAGAGTAAAAAAAAGCAAAATAAATCATGAGAAGCGATTCCCTGACTCTACGATGATAAGTCGGGCGTAGACCCATCAAACGAAGGGTTCTCACCGGCTTTTGCCAGAAAGAAGATTGAGCGACAATCAACAAAGTCCAAAAGAGAGAAAAAGAAAAGAAAATATGGAGCAAGCAACAAGCCCTCAGAGCCATACTTACACTGAGGCACCGACAAAGATTTCTTCCCCCCAAAGGGGGACACAAGTACAGGAGTGCGCCATTCAGAACGAGGCAGGGGAAACTAACCTATCAGCTATAAAGTATTTTGTTCCAGGATCAACGAAAGGGTTTAGACCTATGATGACTCAAAGTTAAACAAGGGAAGAAAAAAAAAAGAAAAAATGATGCTAAAAAGGCCCAGGGGCAAAGTCAAGTCAATCGGAAGTAAAAGAAAATAAATCAAAAGCTGACGTGATCAGCCAAGAGGCGTCAAGGTGGCAAGAGCGGTTGACATTGTCCAACAAATGTGTAATCAAATGTACGGGAGAAGCTCACTGTAATGAAGAAAAATCAAATGCGTAGTCAAGTGAAGCCGAAGGCGGCGACAAAGTTCAGAACTTTAATCAATCTCGAGGGAACCGAGGAATCCTTCTCATGAAAATTACAAAAAAAAAGAAAGAAAGAAAATCCCGATAGGTTGAAAATCCGTAAAGGGCGGCCTATGCAACAATAAGGGACACCCCAATAAGTGAAAACCCCACAGGGTGCTTATTTGAAAATTCCGGGGTAAAAGGAGAGAGTTAAAATAACTGAAGTGTGAAAACCCGAAAGGGCATGCTTTGGTGACAGTGGTTAATAAACTGAGCAGTAAACAATTCAATGTATCTTTGCCAGGTGCTTTATTTAAGCTAGACGGTTGCATTTGTAATGAAAACACCCGCATCAATAGACACCCCATCTCAACTGAAATCACCCCAACACCCATAAACCGATCCAAAATCTATAAAAAAAAAGAAAAACTAAAAAAAAAGACTATTCCTCTCTCTCATGCTCCATGAAGTCTGGTTCCTCTGCTCCTATATGGTCCTCTCAAGGGTCAAATTTCGACCAAAGCGTCTCTCCTCCATAGCTACTCCCAACGGCAGTATCCCTAGTTTGGCGCACATGAAATCTCACCTCGAGTTGGCAGGGGCATACGCCCGCATCAACTTCTAACCTACACCAAGACGGTAACTTTAATCGGGAGCACGGCCCTACAATCAGATCAACGTCCATCTCACTCCGGAAGCTTCTCCATTAACAAAGGCATCGGGCATGAACTCATCGTCAAATGATTAGCATAGAAATGGCCCGTGGATATAAACCCCCTGTGCTATCCGGTATCATTCACAATCAAGAAAGAAAGAAAAAGAGAA
Source organism: Euphorbia lathyris (assembly GCF_963576675.1). NCBI lineage: Eukaryota > Viridiplantae > Streptophyta > Magnoliopsida > Malpighiales > Euphorbiaceae > Euphorbia > Euphorbia lathyris. The sequence continues at coordinate 13,288,654 of NC_088910.1, read as the reverse complement.
GAAAAATTGAACAAAAAGGTTGGATGGAAAACCTCAAAAGAGGCGATCCAAGCAAAAGGAGAGATAGAGAAAACCAGTGAGATATAGAAAAGATGAATTGAAAACCCCTAGGGGCAGTTCATGCAAAAGGAGAGATAGAGAATATCGGAGAGATCCCGTTGAGTTGAAAACCCGAAAAGGGCAGCTCAGGCAAAAATTAGGGAAAAAATGAATACGTCAAACTCTGGTTAAAAGTGAGAGCCCCTTTGACACGAGCTCATCAAGACCAAATCCTCATCCTTACAACCCTTGGTTTCAAACTTAACCTCGCCCTCATCCTCGCACTCTTTGGGGACGGCCCGAAACATCATTTCTCGATCTGAAGCTACGAAAATCCTCCAAGCCTACGAAAAGGAAATCCATCCGAGCATCTCATCCACATGTACATAGTTTGCATTCCCACATGTCCATACATCCATATAAAGCAAAACACATAGGCTACATGTATGCACATTCAAACACACACACGGTCACCTGCATACGCACATATAAGTGTTTACATGCATCCATAGATTAGGCTACATCCTCCCATCTATATGCATCACTATATACCTCCCCTTGACACAAGATCATCAAAACCAAATCCTCATCCTTACAACCCTTGGTTTCAAACTTATCCTCACCCTCATCTTTGCACACTTTGGGGATGGCCTGAAGCATCATTTCTCGATCTAAAGCTACCGAAATCCTCCAGCCTATGAAAAGGGAATCCATTCGACCATCTCATCCACACATACATAGTTTGCATACACACATGTCCATACATCCGCATAAAGTGAAACGCACAGGCCTCACTTATGCACATTCAAACGCACGCACGGTCACCTGCACACACACATATAGGTGGTTACACGCATCCATAAACTAGGCTACATTCACCCATCCATATGCATCACTACACACCTGCAGTCGATTTAGAGGCCATGGTTGCTATTGAGCCTTTTTACCCACGGTCGATTTAGAGACCAGGGTTGCTTTTGAGCCATTTTACCTGCGGTCGTGGACCAGGGTTGCTATTGAGCCATTTTGCCTGCGGTCGATTTAGAGACCAGGGTTGCTTTTGAGCCATTTTGCCTGCGGTCGATTTAGAGACCAAGGTTGCTTTTGAGCCATTTTGCCTGCGGTCGATTTAGAGACCAGGGTTGCTTTTGAGCCATTTTACCCGCGGTCGTGGACCAGGGTTGCTTTTGAGCCGTTTTTCCTGCGGTCGATTTAGAGACCAGAGTTGCTTTTGAGCCATTTTGCCTGTGGTCGATTTAGAGACCAGGGTTGCTTTTGAGCCATTTTACCCGCGGTCGTGGACCAGGGTTGCTATTGAGCCATTTTGCCTGCGGTCGATTTAGAGACCAGGATTGCTTTTGAGCCATTTTGCCTGCGGTCGATTTAGAGACCAGGGTTGCTCTTGAGCCATTTTACCCACGGTCGTGGACCAGGGTTGCTATTGAGCCATTTTACATGCAGTCGATTTAGAGACTAGGGTCGCTAGAAGGAGCGTCCGTCGATAGCTGATTCAAAGGCAATGACAGGACAACCAAGGTAAAGATTGAAGACGAAGAGGGAACTTGCGACATGGAGATCAGGTATTTCTCCTCCCACTCTTTACGTGTCTTTTACTTTAATATATTTACATTGCATGTGTTGCGTTAGCAAAAAACGTTTTCCAAAACACACACATCACTGTCAAAATAGAAAAGTAGGGGCAACTGTACACACAGAGTCGGAGGACCTGTGACGAAAACCTGAAACAAGACGGTTGAAGCGGTTGGTTCCGGGAGTTTTAACGCGAAAAAAAATGTATAATAAAAAAAAGAAAACGAGAGGTCAGTAGGAGTCGCGATCGCCGAGTGGACGGCTCGCGAGTGCTCAGCAACGTGGTGCGAGCGCCTAGCGGTAGTCGTCGCGTGCCCGACGACAGTTGGACACACGTCCGACAGCGCGGGGTGCACGCCCGACGGCCGCTGGGCGCACGCGCCCGGTAGCCTCTGGGCGAGCGCCCCTCGATGTTGGACGAACGCCCAACAGCGGTGGGCGAACGCCCAACATAGTTGGCCGGACGCCCAACGAAAGTTGGGCGTTCGCCCAACATAAGTTGGGCGTTTGCCCAACTAGTGTTGGGTGATAGCCCAACCTACTTCGGGCGACGCCCAATTTTAATCTGGCGTCGCCCAAAGTTTCCGGGGATCCATGCCTATATAAGGCACGGATCCCCATGCATTTGGGGGAGGGGGATTTTTGGAGACTTTCTCACTCTAGACATTTTTAGAGAGAGAAAGTGATTTTTTTTGAGAAAAATATTTTTTTTCTCAAAAAGTCCGAATTTCCCAAAAGTTAAATTTTTACTAAAAAGACGAAAAACACAAAAAAAACCGGAAAATCACGATTTGTGGAATCAACCGACTTCGACCGTCAATACCGAACTTGAGGTATTATCCGAGGACTAGACTCGTTTTATTTTATTTCATTTATTTCCTTTATTTATTTATTTTCATGTCATAATTTTATTTATTTAGTTATTTATTTATTTGTCACGTTTTATTTAATTTCCCGTATTTATTTATTTTTATCCCGTGTTAAAATTCGGTTTTGTTTTAAAATAAAAAACCTCGTTTTGATATCCCAATACGAACCGTGATCCGATTAAAAGGTAGTTCGGGTATTAAAAACGTTGTAATTATAAGTTTTAAAAAGATATTTCCAAATAACGTTTGAAAATAAAAACGTCGTTTTAGGAAACTCCGTTATAGACTATGATCCATTTTTGGTAGTTCGGAGATCCAAAATGATCGAATTAGACTTAATTTAAAGCTTTTGAACGAATCTGGAAACTGTTGGACTAATTCTGTAATTTTCCGTTTTCTGTCACTAAAGGCTGTTTACCGACGGATTTTCCGTCGGTAAATCTGCTGAAATGTAAAAAATGCTGTTTTGGTCCCTCTTTCTCAACTTTTAGACTTTTGGTCCTTTATATACATATGTATAATTATGTAATATATGCATCCAAGCTATTTTTAAAAATTTTGTATATATTTATTTAATGTGTTTGGATATTATTTTTCATTAATTTGATTTAATAAAATTATATGTATATATATAGATTTTCTCCTTAAATTCATTTAAACTAGACATGGTTGACATTTTGGGGTTATTGGGGGTTATTTCCTATATACACTTATGATAATAGTTTTGGGGTTAAAAATTAATTTCTTATTATTTGTGAATATTATTATCATTTTTATCTATTTTTTTTTTGAAACAATCATTTTTATCTATTAATCAAAGTCTTTATTGTTTACCTTTTAAATATATATATGTATAGTTATCACTTCTATCAAAATATATATGTATATTTTTCTTCTTCTCCTTTTAAATTTCCTATATGTATATATATGATTTGAAAAGTGTTTTGGTTGGGTGAATTTGGATTTAATTCCTTACTTGTTGTCATTTTATTCACATAAAGGATAATTGAGTGGAAAAAGGGGAAAATAAACCACAAAAAGAGAGTTTAATTTGTTTGTTTAAATTAAAACTTTTCTAGGTATTCCTAAAGTGTAAATAACGTTTTCTTGTCCTTTTTAAACCATTTTCAAAATATCATGTTTTAAAACCTTAATTCGTTCCAACGACGGATTAAGCGAACCTTGTAATTAAAATCGTCTTTCCATTGTACATAATAGTTTTTGAATCGTTTTCCTATTCAAATGGTTTTGTACAAAAATAAATGGACTTGTATGCTTAATCACGTTTTCTTGTTAAAACTTCTTATCTCACGCTTTAAAACACTCGAGTCGTTCCAACGGCGATTCGAGTCGAGGTCATGTAAATTAACGGGGTTTTGAAACATGCCTAAATCGTTCCAACGACGATTAAAGCACGAATCATGTAAATAAACTCATTTTTGGGAAGTGAGCCTAGTTTAGAGTTAGTGTGTAATACGAATCATAAATCACATTGTAAACAAATCAATTCTTTCTTCTCCCCCCTCTCTCTCCTATGTATTTTGAACTGATGTAAATGGGTGATTCTTTACCAAAATGGCTTTCAATAATATATGCTCAAAACGGTTTTCAAAACGAGAAAGAAAAGGTTTCAAATGAATTTTAAACTTAAAGAAATATGCGATTAGTCCGTTATCGCCTAACACGCTGAGTAGGAGGCCGGTGGTTCATAACCAGGCGATGTCGGGGTGCCTAGTAGCCTTTCTCCGTAAAGGAGCTAGCCTTCTCGGCTCGTACCTAAGTTTCCCGAACCCTCACCGGTCTCTCGCAAGGGATCGGTGTTCATTTTCCCATTCGTGGGTGGTGACTCTTCCATACTCCGAGCTCCGATCCTGCCGAGCAGCTTGATTCCACGATTGGTTGCTTTCGGCGCCAATCACCGCTTACGTCGCCATGAGGTGTCCACCCCCCGGTCCGCCCGGGAGATTAGGCCGCGGCACCTCGTCTAACAGTTACCAAAAGTATATATAAACAATTTATACAAAAAGAATGCTTAAACTAACAATAAAACGTTTTTGTCTAATATTGCAAAATATTATAAATCCCCGGCAACGGCGCCAAAAACTTGATAGGGTTAACGTCTAGCGTAGTGTTTTCTATGACAAAATATTAATGGTAAGTTCGTTGTGACTATGGATGTGATCTTTCTGAGTGCTCTATCTTTACTAGACGTCACTACTTAGGGGCAAGTGTACCGCGTCGTATCAAGTAATAATCTGGTTAAGACCGGGTATCGAATTCGCGGGATTTATAATTGCAAGTATTAAACGAATCGATTTTATACGTTATTTAAACGGTGAATACTTTGAGGTTGATGTGGGGGCCAACTACAAACTACTCCTAACTACGGGTGAGGCGAATTTATATAACGAAACTCTATGAAATGATGTGGATGCGATAAGATATAAATATGATAAATAATGACTTCTAATGTTTACACGGTTGATGGTTTGTTCTTGCAATGACGACTACGTGTAGTGTGACCGACCCATGAAGTGCTTAGACTACGTGGTTCCTAGTCAAGGTGTGTCTAATGCTCGGGATCAGAAATTAGGGCCCGTAAGTTCCGTGGCTTGTCAATTCCTATGGTTTTCGGTTTGTCACTTCCGGTAAGGCAACACCTATATGAATCCCTAAAGATAGCCCGAATGGCGTCGGAAATCGCGTTCTCCTACACAATGATCAATTATGAATATCAAAACAAGTAACAAACATCAACACGTACATAGAAAATAAGATTATGAATCATAGATTATAAATATGGAGAATGTAAATATGAATTACAACCAAGCCTAGTACATAGGATGAGTTCAAGCTAATTAGCAAGTGTAAAGGGAAGAATCCACCCTCGGAACTAGCTAACCGGACTCAAAGGCGTCTCTTAGGACTTGGATGGTGGAGCTTTCGAGCTTGGTGCACGGAAATGGAGCGAACTTTGATGGAATGCCGGAATCAACGAATAAGCTCTCAAGGTGGAAGAGTTTGGCTATATAAAGCCTAAAACAAAATCTAAAACTACTAATGACAAGAATTACAAGGTGTCTAAGATATGTATGATCTATATGGTGGTGTCTCAAATGAGTGCTAGTCACTCTTATTTATACACATCAAGCTAGGGGTAAAATTGTAATTCCACAAGGTGCAAGCATGGAGGAACATGATTTTGTGCAGAAATCCCATAATACGCCTCGCGTAGGGTGTGGAACGCCCCGCGTGTTTGCCCATTCCGTCAGAAATCTCCTACATGTGGACCAATTCTAGATCTTGTTGTCTCAAACTCGCCCCGCGTAGACTGGGATGCGCCTCGCGTGTTTGAGTTTCTGAGTTTTTATTGCTTGAATTGGGTCCTTTAGGCCGTGCGTAGCTGAAGCACGCCCGGTGTAAATGTGTCTCTGAGCTTTTTGCATTGAAGAACTTCCTTACACGCCCCGCGTGTAAGGTGGTACGTCCCGCGTATGGATAGTTGACCCAGGGAGACCGTGCAGTCTGACTTTCAGGATTAGGCCAATCATTTCTGACATATGTTCCACGGCCCGTGTATGGTGGTACACGCCTCGCGTGTTGATGACTAGATCCCACGTGGTGCCTACAGATAAGTCAATTATTTATGACCTGATGTTTCACGCCCTGCGTGAGGAATGATACGCCCCGCGTATCTTGGTATATTTTCACCCCTTGCTCGTACCTGAAATACACTTCTTGAGAGTCGAGTTAGCTTGACGTTTTATTTTCTAAATTAAGCAAAAATAAGGAAAATTAGCCGAGAGTACGGAATTTATTTTTATTTCATTATTTTACTAAAACACTCTATTTTTGTAATTAAACTTATTTATTTCTTCTAAAATTAACCCGTAAATCACGCTAAAAGATAGGGGTAAAATACCCCTATCATTCATTCTTTCGTAATTAGCCAATACATCAGCAACTTGGTTACCTTCCCGATAAATGTGAGAGACCACTATTGTCATGGAATCCAAAATTTTAAGACACTTTAACCATTCTTACCTGCGACACCAATAGACCACTCTGATTCGATTCCGCAGCGAGTGCACGACAAACGTTGAGTCACTTTCGATCCAAAGCCGCAACCAGCCCCTGTCAAATGCCATGTTAATGGCCGAGATTGTAGCCGATAGCACAACATATAGGAAAAGGTCGAGGCTATGTGATAGGTGAATGCCCCGGAGAACTCGCCGTGTACCGATCTGAAGACTCCTCCGCAGCCCATGTGTCCTAGCCTGTTACGGAAGCGTCTGTATTGACCTTCATCCAGGTGTCTGGTGGAGGTCGCCAGCGAACCGGAATTATTCGCGACGCTCGATGCCTTAAGACCGGTAACTGCAGTTCCTTCAGAATGTGTTGTTCCATTGTCGAGTTCCGCATGGATCCGTATCCGAGTCTACCAGATTCATGAACTGAGTGCCATAGTCTGCGCAAGGTGAGGGAGATGTAAGGGTCCTCGCCTTTGAATATTGCCTTGTTTCTAGTAGTCCATAGGATCCAGATGCCATTAACGATTGCAGATGACCAAAGTGCACGAATTTGTGTGCAAAATTTCTGCTTGAGTGCATCTTATATCAAATCCAAAAATGATCCCAAGGTGTGAATTACGCGCCCAAACAGTGACTCAATTGATCTCCAAACCTGCACAGAAAAGGAACACGTTACAAAATATGAGTAGCCATTTCTGTCTCCGCCTTGCAAAGGCTACATCAAGAGACAATATTACAGCCTCTTAGCCGTAGCTTGTCATGGGTTGCCAAATAATCCAATAATTCTTTCCAACACACCAATGAGTGGGACGGTGGGATGTAGGGCTTCCAAATAAAGCGGCTCTAGTCCTGCGCTGTCGAGCTACCCTGCAACTAGGCATAGAACAACTTAACAGTGAAGATGCCATTAACCGCAGGCCTCCAAACACAGGTATCCTCAAGGTCTTTCCCCGGTCGAACTTCCCTGATCCTACATTCCACTTCACTAGGCATAACAGGAAGATCAATCCAATCTTCGTTTATGAGGTAGCAGCCAACAACATCGGTAGACTCCCTTCTTTGTCGAGCCCCATCTGATAAGCTAAAGGTGGGTTAATCCATGCTCCATTCCAGAAACTCAGTTTTGAGTTACGCTCGAGCCACCAGAAACAGTGCAGATTCAAGATTTTGTAGGCCCATTTCACGGAGTTCCAAATCGAGGAGTTTACAATATAATCTCTTGATATTCCAGCCGAGTTGACGAAATGGGACCGAAGCATCCTAAAGCAAAACGAGTCATCCCTAATTAACCCCCATGCCACCCTTCCAAGCAAGGCCAAGTTCAGAACCCGAAGGTCTTTTACTCCAAGGCCACCTTCCTGCATAGGTTTACAGATATCCTTCCAAGGAACTGCAACCAATTTTCTGTTATCAATGGAGCCGGTCCAGACAAAGATCTGTATACAGATATTCATATGAATAAGCAAACTCCTAGCCATTTATAAACTATGAACAAGTGAATGAAGCTGCTGTAGACAACGAATTAACTAGCGCTACTCTACCTGCCATTGAAAGGCAGCCACCCTTCCAACGCGAGAAATGAGCCAGAATTTTATCCATTAATCCATGTAGGTGTTGTTTGTGAGGAAGCCCAGGGAATAGGGGAACTCCCAAGTAGCGGAAAGGAAAGTGAACCCAACTTGATTCCAATCTTATCCGCCAATCTAGCCCTCCGGCGCGCATTGATAAAGGCACTTAGAAAAAGCTCAGATTTGTTCCAGTTCATGTGCTGCCCCGAAAGCGACCCATAGATTGAAAAAACGTCCTTAAGGACCCTCAAATTACTGGGTGAAGCTTTGTAGAATAACAAGACATCATCCGGATACAATAAGTGTGTCGGGAAGCATTCAGCTCTGGTATAATCCATCGAGATGAGATCTTCCGAGGTCCGTAATTGCGTTAGCCAATGACTTAAAAAATCTTCCACTATTGCAGAGAGAATAGGAGATAGGGGATCTCCCTGTCGGACCCCATTAGAACAGTTGATTAAGCCGTTTATTTGACCAGCAGATAAAATTGAGATACACGTAGATGATAGAATATTGAGGATCCAATCCAGGAATTGAATAGAAAACCCAAATGCCTCCATCACTGTTAAAAGGAAGTTCCAGTCTAAAGTGTCAAACGCTTTCCGAATATCAATTTCAACTGCCATATTCGACCCCAAAGCAGCGCTTCTTTAATATGTTGGTGCCCTCTAATGCCAATGCAATACACTGATGTATATTTCTGCCATCAATGAATCCAAATTGATTATCAAAAACAATTCGAGACGTAATTACAGACAATCTGTCAGCAAGGATCTTAGAGATAATTTTGTATCCAAAGTTGCTTATAGCTATTGGTTTGTTTTGATCAATTGAAACCGCATCCTCTAATTTAGGAATAAGAATCATTAAACTGGAATTTTGCCCCGGGGTTACTTGTACCGAGTCGAAAAAACTTTTCACCATGGAATAAACGTCTGATCCCACTATATCCCAAAAGGTTTGGAAAAATTGACCCGTGTATCCATCAGGCCCAGGCGAGCTATCCTTATCCATGTCAAAAACCACTCTGCATACCTCTGACATCTCAGGGCAAATCGTTAATGAATCATTGTTTGAGGCCGTGACCAGACGCGGGATGACTTTAAAGATTTTCGCATGATCCCTTGGGTAATTACTATCCGCCTTGAATAGCTCATGGAAGTAGTTTTCAATATACAAACCAATGCGGCGAGGATCAGATAGGATTTCATCATCAACCTGTAGGATGTTGATGCTGGTATGTGCAGATCGTATATTTGCCATTTTGTGAAAGAAACCACTATTTTGGTCCCCCTCCTTCAGCCACCTTATTCTGCTCTTATCCCTGAGATATGTCTCCTTTTGGCTTAGAACCACGTCAAGCCTAGCATGTGTAGCTAATTCGTGTTGGTGCAGCTCCGGTGAGAAACCATTAGTTGCAATTTCCGTTTGGATCTAATTAAGTTTGGTGTTAGTCTCCTCAATCCTAACATCTAAGTTCCCAAAAACTTCCTTGTTCCACATGCGCAGGATAACACGCAGCTACTTCAGCTTCTCGTATAAGGATAGCATTGGCGGAAGTCTCATGTTGTAGCTGTGCCAAAAATCTACAACTACTTCACACAAATGGATGCTGCACCAACATATTCTGAAAGCGGAACCGGACAAGCTTGGTTAGTTTTTGCATACTTCTGAATAGCAGCGGGCAATGATCTGAATGATGTCGTGTCAAAATAGTGCTACTGTAATTATCCCAATAATATGAAAATTCCTCTGATATAAGAGAACGGTCCAGTTTACTTTCCACCTTTACTGAGCCAGAACGACCATTACTCCAAGTACACATCAGTCCCTGCGTGGCAGCCTCAATAAATTTAGCATCCTCGATAAAATTCCTGAACTCTCGACATGGCCTAGAAGCCGTCGATCTTCCTGTTTTCTCATGCGAGCCAAGGATGGCATTAAAGTCTCCTATAGTGACCCACAGGCCTGATATACTAATCCTTAGAGCTTCAATCTCCCTGTACAAAGATATTCTTCTGTTCGCCCAGACACTTCTATACACAAGGCAAATAAAGCTGGAAATCTGAAGAGTTGAAAATTTCAATAAAACGAATTGCTCATGAGTGTGACAGATAGCAGCAGATGTAGATAAATGCGTTTGAATAATGACCCACAAAGAAACCGAAGTCTTTTGATTAGAGCCAATTAGTGTCATACCAAGACTATCCCAGTAGGAGGCTTGCACTATAGTGAAATCAACCATGGGTTCAACTAAGCATAAAATGTTCGGTTTATGTAACATGCATAAATTAGTAAGATGTCGATGTGTATCGCGATTGCGAATTACCCTACAATTCCAATACATAACATTGATTTGTATCTCATAGGCAAATTACTGACCCATTTGACGCGAGTTGATTTTGATTTTCTGTCCTTGCGCTTTGCTTTCTGTCTTGCTATCTTGGAACCTATTGTTTCCCACATCCCTTCCTCTTCCTCTGCCATGTCAGCCCATGATTGGGAATCCTGCAGCACTAAGTTATTGCTTAAATTATCTGCGCCTGGCGATAGTGGTATGTCCTCCGGATTGAAATCCGATATGTCCATCCCCTCATTCAGATGCGGGCTTCCAACTAACACGATTGGTTTCTCGAAACAGCAAACATCATTTTCTTTCTCCTTTGGCAAAACCACCGCCTCCTCATCTTTTTCTTTCTCCCTTGGCGAGACCACCGCCTCCTCACACGAAGTGGCGTTAATCAGCAGGAGCTCTTTACTACCTGGACTCACTGGTCCCTCAGGGCGTGGCTGTAGGTCATGAATAATTCGATTCGCCACCGTTTTTATAGGGATGTCCGTCCGGGCTGATTCTCTAACAAATCTCTTGCTTTGCGCTCCTACATGAGCGATTCTTTTATCTGATTCCCGCATGGGTTTTTTTATTTCTCTTACAGTCGTAAGCCATATGTCCGATATTCGAACACACCCTGCAAAAACTTGGAAATTTCTCATATGCCACTTCAATCCAGAGCTGTTTTCCTTTCCGTTCAATACCCAATTTAACCGGCAAGTCCGAACTCAGATCCACGTCCACAAGCATTCTCGTAAAATGCCCAAAATCTCCCTCAAATGTGGCTCTGTCCACTCTGATCAGTCCACCAATACACCTAGCAATGTCAGAAAGAATTTGTATGTCCCAATATTTCGATGGAAGAGAGTACAATCGGACCCAAACTTGTGCGGTTGTTGATTTTTCCATGAAGGGGTCGAAGTCCGGAACCCATGGCTGTAAATGAAAGGTCCCAGGTTTGACGTTGAGAACTCCTTTTGCAAGTACCTGATTTTTCAGCGATTGCGATTCCAAGATGACGTGATAGAATCCGTGTCATATTGATATCAATCTCTAACTATCCTTTATCCCCTATAGATTTGTTAGAGTCCGTTTGAGATCAGCAACCTTCCATGGCGGATCCCATTTATTCAAAATTATTCTTCTGATTAAAGAAGTGGAGCAGAGTGCGATTTGCTTATCATAGGCAGTTTGAGAGATCTTCACTGTCTTAATTCCACCAATGTCAGAAATCGCCTCCGCTGAAGGAGGGGTTTCAATGATGTTTGCTTTTAGGGTTCTAGTGCAGGATTTAGGCGGAGGCTGCGCAACAAGGGTCGGCTGAAGCCATCGTAATTTTGGGTTGAAGAGAACTCTAATATCTAGGTAGTCTTCATACGAAGACAGACAGTCGGTCGGATCGGCTATGGCGGCCACAGAATCTCGCAGTCGTCGAAGGGCGGCGGCGTCTATGGTTCTACTTTCCGTTCATGTGACATCCCAAAAAAGTATTTCATTTTTTTTGGTAAGAAGGGAAGAAAAAAACAAACAAACAAAAAACCTAACCCGGGATCAGTCTAGGAAGACTGACCCCAATCCTATCCTCAAGAAGAGAAGGTAACAGAAAAGAAGGAGGAACGGAAAGGGTAGAAACACCTAACATCCCCCCATGCCCAGCAGCTGCCAAGCGATCCGCCACGCGGTTTTGCTCCCTATAAATATGGGAGAAGGTAAGAGAATCGAAGGCAGGACGAAGCCTCAAGATGGCTTTAATGAGATTCTAACTCTTAAGACAAACATCCTGTCTATCCGAAATCCTGTTGATAGCCTCCAAATTGTCAGACTCCACCGAAAGTCTTTTAACACCCATGCGAATGGCGAGTTTAATGCCAGACAAGATCCCCCAGAGCTCCGCAGTAAAGGAGGAGCCCGTACCTAAGTTATGGGTAAACCTAGCCAGCCAGGCGCCACCAGCATCCCGAAGAACTCCACCAGCAGCAATTCTGCCATTACTAAGGCAGGAGCCATCCGTATTCAACTTGACAACCCCTTCCCTGGGCTTCCTCCAACCAACTAACTGGACCTCTTTAACCAGGGAGGGGTGAACCAGGGGCTCTCCTTCAAAACTCTTTGTAATAACAGAGAGTTTTTTCGAGAAGTAAAACCGGAGGTCAGGAATAAAGACAGTCTTCTCAGCAAATAACTCTTCATTCCTCCATTTCCACATTTGGTGATAAATAATAGCGAAGAGAATAGCCCCGTGCTCCATACTGGCCAACAAATTCCCATTAACGCCTTCAGAGAACCAGTCAATATCAGAGAACCCCATAAAGGAAGGAAGGATGTGGTGAGGAAGGACCCCTTCCCAAACCTTTCTATTATTCGGGCAATCCTTCAAAGCATGGCACAAGGTTTCCACATGGCCGCTGCATCTGCTACAGGCACCAGATACAGCCAAGTGCCTTCTATGTCTATCTGCATTCGTGAGGAGCATGTCTTTGACTCCCAGCCATAGGAAACTCCTAATGCGATAGGGTACTTTGAGGGCCCAAATGGACTTCCAAATTTCCGAGGGAGGATCAGCCCTATTAGGGGTAAAAGCTTCATAGGCCGATTTGCAAGAATAAGAACCATTATTAGTCAAGGCCCAGCAGTGTCTGTCCTTATCCTCCTCCTGATTACTAATCTTCACACCTATAATATTAAGGAGGGTCTCCAGGCTAAGAAAGGAGTCGAACTTAGACCAGATCCAGTCTCCCTCCGAGTCCACCACATCAGCAATTCTCCAGGAGAGGAGATCATTTGGCGGAGGGGCGATGCACACCTTAATCAACGGTTTGTCACCAATCCAGGTGTCATACCAGAAACTAATGGATCTCCTATTACCCACCTCCAAGCCAATCCCCGTATAGAACTCAGCAAAAACAGCACTAAGCCCTTTCCAGAGGAAGGAACAGCTGACAACCCTCTCCTTCGGGCCACCAAAGATTCTATCTTTCCTATACTTGCCGCACAGAAGACGAACCCAAAAGGAGGAGGGGGATTGCCACATTCTCCAAAGAAGCTTCATTAACAAGACTTTATTATTGTCCTTAGCTTGCCTTATACCAAGACCCCCCCTGCTCTTAGGCTGGCAGGCTTCCTTCCAAGGGACTAGGTGAATCTTCCTCCCATCCCCAGACTCTCCCCACAGAAAACGCCGATTAATTTTATCAAGGTCGTTGAGGATCGGCTCAGGGAGCTTACAGGCTTGCATGATGTGATTTGGAGCAGCGCAGTTGATAGACTGGATTAAAGTAAGGCGACCTGCAAGGGAAAGAGAATTAGCTTTCCAGCTAGCACACAAACCGTTAGATTTGTCCAAAATGTCTTTAAAAGAGGCTTTGGACACCCTGTCACTATGAAGAGGGACCCCAAGGTATTTCCCAAACGATTGAGTCAGGGGAATGCCAGACATCTCACTCAGTCTTCTACACAAGCTATTATCCATATTCTTGGAACAAAGAATACAGGATTTATGGATGTTAATCTTCTGGCCAGAAGCCTCACAAAAGCAGTCGAGGATATCCATCACAGCCTTAATTTGTTCCTCATTACCCTCCACAAAAAGCATGACATCATCAGCAAAGAGTAAATGGGTAACAGGGGGCAATTGTTGAAACACCTTTCCACAGGATTTTGATTTGACAAAATTAATTAAGTGAAATTAAATATTCTATAACACATTAAGTTTAAATGCTTTGATTTATTGTTACTAATGTGTTTGTTCAATGTTGAGTTTATAATTGTTATAAGACATAAAGATCATAAGGCCCAAGTCCTATATGAAAGTCAAGGCCCAAGTCAAACAAGCCCAAGATCACTCAGTCCGCGTATCTCCAAAACGCTGCCGTTGAAGTAATGAAACGCATGCTGAGCAAAGAAGGATCGAGAAGATCCACGTAGACAACTTCGGTATGAAGCTGCTGAGCTGTCTCGACAAAACGTACAAGACAGCCGCTGACCACAAGACAACTTCCAGACAAAGTATTTCCTCTTCAAGTAAAGATCAGAAGACACAGCAAGCTGTCTGGTTGACGTTACCCAAAATGGAGGAACATACTGTCACACTGACCGAAGAACAGAAGATGCTGGAATCTGATTGGCTAAGAGAACTGCTGACAGACTGAGTGAAAACGACCTGTAGCCGTTTCCCTCCAACGGTTATTTCGAAATTTGAAATAACCAGAAGCTCTCACAGCTCTCTATAAATAGAGCATTCAGAATCCACATTCCACAGAGAACTTTGAGCAAAAGCCGTTACGCTGACCAAACGTGTACAAAAGTTCTCCATCAAAAGCAAAGCAAATTCTTACACTACAAGCTTATTCATTTGTGTAAAAGTCTAGAGTGATTGATTCTCAATCATCTAAGGTGTTCTAGCAATTGTTGTTTAGGACAAATCTTAATCATTTCTAGGAATAGAAAGGAGATGCTGAGTACTCGGTTTTAAGTACTCAGCGGAGAGATTAGGATTGAGTAGAAGTATAGAGGAATGTACTCTTGTCATACTCAATTGCTGATATTGTAAAAGGTTTGAGGCTCTACCCACTACGCCATAAATGGTCAATAGCAACACAAAATAAAGATGTTGCTCCTAATTTGTTGCAATATATATGATATATTGCAACACTGTATATAAAGTGTTGCAATAAATACAAAAAACTAACTTAAGTCTATTAATAGCAACACTTTTATGTAGTGTTGCAGTATATACAAGAAATTTGCAAGATTCTCTAACTTATAGTACGCTTGTTTTAATTTCAGATGCAAAACGACGTCGTTTTGCATCTGGAATTAAAAATTTTAAAAAATTAAAAATAAAATTTGGGTGGGAATTTTTCGTTTTAGAGGGAAAAATCTAATTTATTTCCCCCACTTATCAATGAACGATTTAGGAAAAAAAGAACAGCAATCTCGAAATCACAGAAACTAATCCCAATCGATCTTTGGGCAAAAAGGATTGGGATTCAAACAGTTATCTAGAATCAAAGAAACCCATCCTATCGATCTCCTCTCAATAGTAATCGCTATCACTCTCCTCTAAACAGTCATGGCCATCGATTTCCTGCACTTAGTCTGTGGTGTCTCACTTCAAACTGCTCTCCTCCGTTGCTCAGTACGGTAAAAGGTTCTTATTTTCTCGTTTATTTTATGCTTCTTTTATATATTGATATGATGGGTAAATCATGCTAAATTTAGGGTTAAATTTATGTCTGGTTATTATAGATTGTTCTTCCAATCAATTTTCAGGACAACTGGTATTATATGGCTGTTAATTTTAAGGTTTTATCGTAACCAGAGACAGAATCCGCCTAAATTGTAATTATTTTATTATTTTTGGAACAAATTTCAGAACTATTTTATTTGATGATAGTATATTTTCTGGCTTATTTCGATTCTTATGCAAATGATTGAGTGAAATTCTTTTAATTAATCTATGCTTATAGGTTTGAAGCTAGCTAGAGGAATAGTTAGCATGAAATAGATATCATTTTATTACTTGGACAATAAAGGGGATTTCATCTGTGTTTGTGTTTTTTTAAGTGTAATGTAATAGCATTGGCACCTAGTTTATAGAGACTTAATGAAGTTAAGATTTATTGTGATTGTATGCAGAGTATATGAACTGGAAGAGGGGAAAGATTTCTGTTTTATGCAACTCTATACTTCTCCTGTAAAAGGAACCATGTTCTATGGTTCTCGGAAGGAATTGGTTATACTTGTAGTGAAAAAATGCAACTTGTTGGTGCAGTACTTGTGAAATTCAACTCATTTTAGGTTTGCATTGTCTGCTCTAGAAAAGAGCAGAAAAAGCGGGGAAATGCCTAGCCGAGGTGTTACTGAATGGATTACAAGGGAACATATAATCAGGTCAAAGTTTAGTTCAAAATGTTGTCATCTTACTGTCTTAAAGATTTTTTTAATAACAAGAAAATGGATATTTTCTTTACTTTCTGCTTTGGATATCTGCTGATCTTTCAGGCCTGTGATACTTATGGGTTTCTCACTTGGAGCTCGAGTGATCTTCAAGTGTCTTGAGACTTTAGCTGAAATTGAGCATAATGGTAGTGTAAATTGATCATATTTGTAGTGTGATTATAATTGAGCATAACGGTGAATTGAGTTCAATTTTGTTTTGTTTGTCTTAAAATCTAAGAAAACTGAACCGAGCCAAAATTAAACTACATGAAAACTAAAAATCAAACTGTACCGAACTTGGCTATAAATCGGTCCAGTGTAGTTTGTATAGGTTTGGTTTTTCAGTTTTCGATACAGTTTTGCTCACCCCTAATGGCAAGTACCATTTCATCAGTAAATACTTGTGTGATGATTCTAATTCCTTGATTTGTATGCTTATAACTGCACTACAAGTGCCGTGACAATGATGAGCACCATCCGAAGGCTTAGAGAGCAGACAGAGAGTTAGTTATGCCAATATCCTCCCTATGGTTGTTTTCATTACAAAAATGTCTTTTTTAGGTTCTATTTTGTCACTTACATTTGAATTTGAAATATTTTGTTAAATGAGAATATTACTTTGAAGAAAGTAGGATCCTTAAATTCAGTTCCATAGATATTCGGAAGAATTGATTTAGTTTCCACGTATTTTATGTTTAACGCTAATTATATAGTGTAATTTCAAGTTACATTAATAGAAAATGAGTTTTTTTTTTCATTAATAGAACATATACAATTTCAAGTTTTATTGGATGGATGGTCAGAACACTGAGGATTGAATAGTGACAAGAACATGAAATTGCACATCTCTTATTAAAAAAAAAAAAATCATATTGCATTGATGAGGCCTCAAATTGCATCATCCTAAGACTTGCTAGCATTATGATTAATTTGTTTATGAGGTCTCATTTTTTTGCTGCTAATTAATAATCCTGACTGTATATGTGAAGCTTTTGCAATGGGGTTAACTATTCACCTTTTTTCAAATTCCTTATAGGTGCTTGTTTTTCTGTTTTTCTTATCCAATTAGAAAATTGGTCGATTAACTAGAAACCTTTTAACTTATGTAGATTAATGCAACACGAATTCGATTATAGAACATAGATGGTGTCTGAAACTGATCTTGTTAGTATTTATTTGTTGTGCAGATCTTTGAAGGATTGTGAAGAATGAAGACCATTGTATTGTTTATGGTTAGGGGCAGTAACGGTCATTGAATTGCATCTCATGGCCTATAACAGACTGTTGTTCCTACGGGTGATTAATTCTAGCAGGTAAGATTTTCACCTCTTTAGTGGTTTGGCATATTTATTGATCAAGGAGATATAACATACTTTTAAGATAGAAACTAGTTGGCTAGAGGGAGAACCATAATTATTGAAAAGGCTTAATACTTCATTAGCCCCGGAACTTGTCCAAAAAGTTTGATTGGCCCCCTAAACTTTCAAAGTGTCTTGATAGCCGCCTCAACTTGCATAAAATGTCCAGTTAGCCCTCTAAACTTGCGTAAAATGTAATCAATTGATCACTCGGCTGCAAAAATGTAAGTTAAGTGCGGAAGATGTATTGTCCGTGTCTTAAAAAAAAGGTAAAACGACCAAGCTCGGAGTATGCGGTTCTAATATTAGAGAAGACAAGTTTTATAGTTAAGCGAGTAAGAACTTCCAGTTTAATTTATTATGCGAATTATGTAATTCTAAGACGCGTATAATACACATTCCGCATTTAACTTACATTTTTTGCAATCAAGTGACCAATTGATTATGTTTTATGCAAGTCCATAGGGCTAACTGAACCTTTTATGCAAGTTGTGGGAGCCATTGAGACACTTTGAAAGTTCCGGAGGCCAATCATGTTTTTTGAACAAGTTGAGGGCCAAATGATATATTAAGCCTATTTGTGTTCATCCTTCCTGCTTATCCTTTGTGTTCAATCCTTCCATGCGTGGTTTAAATTAAGTTCTAGTGACTAGACCTTTTCTTGCATGGATTTTGAATTTGAATGGTCTAAAATATGTGTATATTATTGTTTGTGCATACGGCAACAGATCATGGATGATTTTTATGTGCATGTGTCTTATGGTGTGGCGTTTTGTGCCAAAACCAATACAAAAATAAATTTCAAGCCTCAGATTATTTTAGAAAGCTTATTCAACTTCAAATTTTTTCGATAACACTCAATTTATATTTCATTTTAGTAAAGTAATTCAATCCAATTTGTACATTTAAACACACTCAAGGCAATTGATTATATGAAATTGTAGGCAATGTATGCTTCTAAGAGCTTGAATCTCTATTAATTTTTTAGGAAACGACTATAATTTCTTAATGCTTTATACAGATGAATATTGTGGATGATGAACAAATTGAGAGAAGCTGATTCAAATCTCAAAGTTGATATGGAAGAAGTTTGTGGTGGCATATCAAGTGAAAATGACAATATTGCAGTCTCCTCTAAAGATAATGTTTCATATGAATAGATGGAATGATAAGCTATATTATATTTATATGACGTTATAATACTTTTAATTTTTTTAGATCATATGACAATATTAAATTTTATTGTTCACATATTGACTTATTATGATTATACTTGCCATTAATTATATTGCTATCCTATTATTTAAATTAAATTGACTTAAAAAAATTGTGTTGTATAAGTTAAAGAATGTGTTTAATATATTAAGGTGTTATATTAAAAAGTGTTACATCGGAAAAGAAAAGAATGATGAACATTAATAAAAAAATATGTTGCAATAGTCTACAAAAGAGTTGCCAGGAAAAAAATGCGTTTGCTTAAAATAGTGTTGCAATGATGTACAAAAGTGTTGATCAATTTTTTTTTTCGGTAAAAAAGTTACATCATCTATGTTATGGCAACACTTATATTAGAGTTACCTTAGGGTGTGAAAAGTGTTGTAATTAGTACTAATAGTAACACTTATGTTGGCGTTGCTATTGATTCGGTAAAGTGTTGCTATGTATATCTATAGCAACATGCAATTATGCAACACATTTTTTTGGTCTAAAGTGTTGCCTATTCATCAAAGGCAACACTTCTACAGTCTAAGCCAACACTTAATGGGTGTTGCAGTTGACAATATATGGTGTAGTGACCTTTAAAGAGCTCAGTAGAGGATTTGAAATCTCGGAAGTGTTCCGGGGACAGGACGTAGGCTTAGAAGAAGCCGAACCTGGATAAATCTGCTGAGTGAAGTATTTCTAAACCTTAACTCCTTATTTATATTGCTTGCTTAAAACAAACTAAAACTGACCAAGTAAAAGATGTCAAGCTGAGTTGTGCGCTGCCAACGAATTAAGTCAGGAATAAACTCTAAGTGCTATTTCCTGACCTAAGCAACGAAACTGACCTAGTCACCAGTTGACTAAGCCAGTGTCTTGTCGATTGATCAGCGCCGCAGTTGAGGAAGCTCAGGATTTAACCACCTACAAATATGACGAACTCATCGGTTCATTGCTGACCCATGAGATATCCATGAAAAACTTTGAGGTGAAGGAAAAATCTGATGACAAGAAGCAGAAGTCACTTGTCATGAAGGCTGACTCCACTGACGGGAGTTCAACTGATGATGAGGAGATGGCTATGTTCACAAGAAAGATGAAGAGGCTGTTCAGGAAGAACGACAAATATTCTAAAAAGCTTTACAAAAAGTTTGATAAGTATAAGGCTGGCTCAAGCGATAACAAATACAGAAAGGACAGCTCAAAGCCCATTACATGCTTTGAGTGCCACCAAGATGGCCATATTAAGTCAAACTGCCCCACGCTAAGGAAAGACAAGAAAAGTGGGAAGAAGGCAATGGTGGCTACTTGGAGTGACAGTGATGAATCTTCATCAACAGAAACTGAGGCCACCGAGTCAGCGAAGATATGCTTTATGGCTGACGAACTTGCTGAGCCATGCATTTCTGAGCATGCTGACCAATCTGATGAGTCAGATAATGAAGAGCAATCTAATGAGGTAATCTTACTCTCTCAACTTAGAAATGAAATGGGTAACGCCCTGAGTGATCTCTATACACTTGTTAAAAAGTGTAACAGGAAGATTAAAGCACTCAGCCGGCGCTGTGATGAAGTAGAAGAGGTCAAACTGAGTGACCTCAGATACCTTCTTCAAAACAACTCAGTTTTGCATGAAAATATGAAAATCATTCATGAGTCTATCTCTGAAGTCCAGTCAGTTTCAAAGAAACTGAGGAAGGATGTCACAACCATTCAGAACCAATTAAAGGTTCCAAACAAAAACAATTTTCCGCTGAGAACTCAGTATCAAGGTACACAGTACCAAGGTACTCAGCAGAGACGAAATCCCCAGCGAAAAGTCCAATGTGACTTTTGTGGGAAGTTAGGACACACTACTAAAGTGTGCTGGCACGCTCAGCACTGGGGTGCTGACAAGTCAGTAAAAAATCCTAAACAGAAGGTCAGTTGTGACTTCTGTGGAAAGAATGGCCATACTGTCCATGTATGTCGCCATAAAATAAAATATGATGCTATACCTGTTGCACCTAACAAGTCAGGACCCAAAAAGAATTGGGTACCTAAAAGTAACTAGTTACAATGCAGGTAAGCCTGAGATGTGCCGAGAAGTCAAAGATGTGGTATATTGACAGCGCATGCTCAAGGCATATGACGGGTGATGAAACTCAGTTCATCATGTTTGAACGTAAACGAGGAGGGAGTGTAAGTTTTGGAGACAACAAGAAGGGTAAGATAGTAGGCTCAGGAATCATCGGAGGTAACCCTACTATTGAATCTGTCTCCCTAGTCAGCGGACTCAAATATAACTTACTCAGCGTAGCTCAGCTATGTGACAATGGGAGAAAAGTTATATTTGATACTACTGGATGTAAAATATACGAGGGTAAAACTAATGAGTTAACTTTAACTGCCCCTCGGATAGATAATGTCTTTATGCTAGACTTAGAGAAAAAGTTTTCAAAAACTGTGTGCTTAGTAACAAAGGAAGAAAATTCCTGGCTATGGCACAAAAGACTTGGTCATGTAAGCATGGACCTCCTGGCCAAATTAGCAAGAAAGCAATTGGTTGAGGGACTGCCTGAACTTAAATTTCAAAAAGATCAATTATACCATGCTTGCCAAGCTGGATGAACAAGGAAACGTAGTCAGAAACAAGGCAAGACTTGTAGCTCAAGGCTACAGTCAGCAAGAAGGTATTGACTACGGTGAGACCTTTGCCCCAGTGGCAAGGCTAGAAGCAATTAGGATTTTATGTGCATATGCATCGTATATGAATTTTAAATTGTTTCAAATGGATGTTAAAAGTGCATTTCTTAATGGAGTAATAAACGAGGAGGTCTATGTCAATCAGCCTCTAGGGTTTGAGGATTCTAAGTTCCCAAACCACGTTTACAAACTCAAAAAGGCTCTATATGGCCTCAAGCAAGCACCACGTGCTTGGTATGAGAGGCTGACCAACTTCTTACTGACTAGAGATTATGTCAGGGGTCAAGCTGATACAACCTTATTCATTAAGAGAAAGGGTAAAGATACCCTGCTGGCACAAATATATGTAGATGACATTATATTTGGTGCTACTAATGAATCTATGTGCAAGGAATTTAGCAAACAAATGCAGACTGAATTCGAAATGTCAATGATGGGAGAACTCAACTTCTTCCTCGGACTTCAAATTAAACAAGGAAAGAATGGCATATTCATCAGTCAGGCTAAATATGCCAAAGAGATATTGAAGAAATATGAACTAGAACATTGTAAGCCAATATCCACTCCTATGGGCACTGACACTGTCCTCTGTGCTGATGAAAATGGTAAGTCAGTAGACAGCAAGTTATACCGAGGTATGATTGGCTCTTTACTTTACTTAACAGCAAGTAGGCCAGACATTCAGTTCTCAGTATGTTATTGTGCTAGATATCAAGCTAACCCTAAGGAATCCCATTACATAGCTGTAAAAAGGATCCTTAGATATTTGCAAAGCTCAGTAAATGCAGGTTTGTGGTATCCAAATACTCATGACTTTACACTCATTGGATACACTGACGCTGACTATGGACGAGACAAGCTGGAAAGAAAAAGCACCTCTGGAGGATGCCATTTCCTAGGAAGCTGTCTTGTATCTTGGTTCAGCAAGAAGTAGGCGTCAGTAGCCCTGTCCACAACTGAAGCTGAGTACATTGCTGCTGGAAACTGTGTTGCTAAAGTCCTATGGATTAAGCAACAGTTTGAAGATTATGGTGTTCAAACAAAGACAATTGAAGTCAAATGCGACAACAAGAGTGCAATTGACCTCTCAAAGAACCCAATCCAGCACAGCAGGATGAAGCATGTCAGCATAAGGCATCACTTCATCAGAGATCATGTACTCAAGAAAGAAATTAAGCTGACTTATGTGCCAACAGATGAGCAGCTTGCTGATATCTTTACAAAGCCTCTAGCACGAGAGCAATTTAGCATACTGAGAGAAGCCATTGGTATGTTTAATCCACTGTCTTAAATTCCTAAGTAAAAATGTGATATGATGCATGTTGAATGAATGTTAACATGCTGAGTATTTTAAAAAAAGTATCTGTCAAAATCACATGCCCAGAAATAAATGCACACTGAGTGAGTTATCTCATGCCGAGTAACTAAACCTCTACAACTATCCGTTGAACAAAACTGACTACTCAGAATACGAAACGTTTATACCAACAAACACTGAGTAAAGGTAATCATTTGCATTTAATGCAACCGCACGCGTAATGACACCTGTACTGCGCATGCGCCGAATACGTCTTAAAAGTGTGATACATGTCAGGGTTTCTGCCGTTTGGACAACCCAAGGGCAAAACCGACTTAAATTCACACGGAACCCTAGATTAAAAATCTATAAATAGTAGGTATTTCTCACTACCTTCTCTTTACGCGCACTGAACTTTAGAACGCTTCAGAATTTTCTTAAGCACCTAAGAACTTCCCAAGATGACAAAACCCTCTTTCAACGTCTCCGGTGCCGGTCGTTCCCAGACCACCACTGATGAACAAACAACCAGCAATCCCCCAACTCAGCCTTCACCCTCCAAAGCTGCTGGTCATGGCAAAGAAAAAGCCATTCAAGCTCAGGGGAAACCAGCTGAACCTAGACAATACATTCGAGTATTCGAGAACGTACGGGAATGGAAAGTGGAAGCTTCTCGCTGCGTTTCTCAAACCTTCATCGATTCAGAACAACCGTTCTGTGAATGGATAAAGAACAACGGCTGGACCGAGTTGTTCTCCTTGCGTTTTCCCACCTACCCTGACTTGGTTATGGAATTCTACCATAACCTCAAAGCTGACGTAAAAGACCATGACTACTTAGTCACCGAAGTCAGAGAAAAAACCATCTTCATAAACCCAACGTACTTGGGATCCCTACTCAGCCTCAAGACTGAAGGTGCCGAATTAAGAAGAAACGGTGACCAGGAGGACATCTACTATAATGAAACTTTCTGTAAGCCTGCTGGGTACATTGGAGAGGTATCCAGCTCGTCCATGGGTCAGCATCAGAAGATGGCCCATTTCCTGCTAGTTCAACTAATCTACCAAGAGGTCAACTGCACCAGCTCAGCATCACACTTCGAGATGTGCTTTATCTGGCACATGCTGACCTACAAACTAATAAACATGCCAGTGTTTCTCATAGCTGGGTTTCTGCGCAGTACCAACAATCTTCGACTCGGCTCATTGATCACTAAGATCCTAATTGATCACAAAGTGGACCTTCAAGGAGAAACTTGCATTAAGGGGTCGGAG
The DNA here is from genome assembly GCF_963576675.1 of Euphorbia lathyris. Lineage (NCBI taxonomy): Eukaryota > Viridiplantae > Streptophyta > Magnoliopsida > Malpighiales > Euphorbiaceae > Euphorbia > Euphorbia lathyris. The sequence continues at coordinate 13,264,468 of NC_088910.1, read as the reverse complement.
ATCACTGCAGCCTCACTACGTGCTCTCAAATTCAATCAGCCCTTAAAGAAGGGAAAGTTCGTTGAGCTGCCTGAAGATCAAGTCGAAGAAGAACTACCTGCTGAGGTGATTGTTCCAGCAAAAGGCAAAAGAACAAAAGCTCCTGCTATCAGAAAAAGGAAGCCTACTAGCACCCCATCTAAGGAAACTGAGCCTCAATCCAAGAAATCCAAATCTGCTGCTGAGTCAAACTTAGAGACTACTCAGTCAGCTGAAAAGCACTGCAGGCAAGATGAGCCTGCAACTGAGGGTACAGCTGGTGCTGCTCAGAAGAAGCAAACGACTTCTACCCTTTCACCCATCCATGCTCTTCCACTTGACTTCATTGTCACGTCGGACTCACATTATGCTCAGCATTGTGCTGAAGAAACTGAGCAACATGAAAATGCGGTGGACCTAGACGAACACTTCGTCGCTCAGCTTGAGGAAGAGCTTGAGAACGACGATACTGAGGATGAAGGGAATGCACATGAATACAGTTCAGGACAACAAAGGAGCCCATACCAAAAGCCATCGCAGAAAAGATGAAGGGGTTCTGTAAACCTAGAGACTACAAAGGAGAAGTACCCAGCACCTGCATGGGCAAAAATCAGAAGATGGTCCATTACATGCTGACCAACTTCATCTTTCCTAAACTCAGCTCACCCTCATCCGCCTCCAACTTTGAACAATGTTTCATTTGGCATATGCTGACAGGCACTCCATTCAATCTTCCTGTCTTTTTGGTCGGAGCTTTTCAACGAAGTGGAAGGAAGCTTCGTTTGGGTTATCTCATCACAAAGATAATTCAGGACAAGAATATAGAGACTATAGGTGAAATAAGTTCCTCAGGAAATGTTATCACTGCAGGAGTGCTGAATGGCCTATCACATAGTCAACCCTTGAAAGGATATGACGGAAATGGAAGCACTGAGAAGGAGGATATTATGGCTGACACTGAGCAACCCATTGGAGAAATGGAAAATCTAACAGATCTGGATGATGCTATAGCTCATGTTATGGCTGAAACTGCTCAAACTGAGTATACTTCTATTGTGCCATCTGAGATTGCTCAAGATGAGAAGAAGAAGAAAAAGGGAGCCTGCTCGAAGGATATTTGTACTGTCCCCAGAAAGGTACGGCTAATGGAAAGGAACAAAAAGAAAGCTGATCAGGACATAGCTGAGTCAACTCAGAAGAAAATGAGAACAGAAGAAGAAATTGTCCCTGAGCCCAACATTACTCAAAAGGGTTCTCCGCAAAAACAAGCCTCTGTTCCTCAAAGTGAGAAACAAGCCAAAACCCCTGCTAGTCCAAAAGAAGCTCAACTCCCACCTCAAAGCAACTCAGCACCTGAAGTCAACACACCCCGTAGTCCTGCTGCTACTCAAGGCACTCAGTGCGAGCCCACTCCTGCCAAATTTGCACACTTAGGTGCTACTGAATCAGGACGGCGTGTCATTGCCTCAGCTAAGAATCTGCTTCAAGAACAAGCTCATCCTCCACCAAACCATGACCAGTCCTCTCATCCACCTGTAACTCACCAAATTCTGCGTGAAATCCATGACTTGATCAACCACTTCTCTTCGGCTCAGACGCAGCAACCAACACAAGCTCAGATGACCAAGATGACCGCACTCATGTTGACTATGGTCAATCACATGAATTCGTTGGAGGGTCAAATTCGTCTGCTGCAAGAACAAGCCAAGTCTCCTGCCCCTACCGTCAATTTGCCTACTGCTGATGCTGGCAAAACGGGGGAGAAAAGTGGCAACTAAGGAGAAGGAACTCTAAGTTAGAAACTAGAGAGTTAGAAGTTAGGAAGAAGAATTTTAATTTTATGCCTTGTCCTTATTCTCTTCTGTTTTAAAAATTCAATATGCCTAACTTCTGTTACTTTTGGAATACTTGCATTACTATTTAACTATTAGTTATCCGTCCTTCAAATGCTAAGTATTATATGAAATGCATGCTACGTTTAAAAATTAATGTTTGGACTTGTCTAATATAAACCATTGAACAAATAAATTACTCAGCGCTATGCTCTGTCACTATACATTACTTCCGCTGAATACTGAGTAAAATAGAATATGTCCCATAAGCTGACCTATACCTGAAAACTGATCTTAGACTTATTCAATTAAACCTTAGAATGTTTAGAATAAAACTAAGTCAGTAGCTCAGCCCTTACGGGGGAGTTCACTTAATTAAAAAGGTCAACTATCATGGGGAGCTCAAACCTGAGTTCCTTGCTGATTAGTTTTTCCAACATCAAAATGGGGGAGTTTGTTGAAACACCTTTCCACAGGATTTTGATTTGACAAAATTAATTAAGTGAAATTAAATATTCTATAACACATTAAGTTTAAATGCTTTGATTTATTGTTACTAATGTGTTTGTTCAATGTTGAGTTTATAATTGTTATAAGACATAAAGATCATAAGGCCCAAGTCCTATATGGAAGTCAAGGCCCAAGTCAAACAAGCCCAAGATCACTCAGCCCGCGTATCTCTAAAACACTGCCGTTGAAGTAATTTAACGCATGCTGAGCAAAGAAGGATCGAGAAGATCCACGTAGACAACTTCGGTATGAAGCTGCTGAGCTATCTCGACAAAACGTACAAGACAGCCGCTGACCACAAGACAGCTTCCAGACAAAGTATTTCCTCTTCAAGTAAAGATCAGAAGACACAGCAAGCTGTCTGGTTGACGTTACCCAAAATGGAGGAACATACTGTCACACTGACCGAAGAACAGAAGATGCTGGAATCTGATTGGCTAAGAGAACTGCTGACAGACTGAGTGAAAACGACCTGTAGCCGTTTTCCTCCAACGGTTATTTCGAAATTCGAAATAACCAGAAGCTCTCACAGCTCTCTATAAATAGAGCATTCAGAATCCACATTCCACAGAGAACTTTGAGCAAAAGCCGTTACGCTGACCAAACGTGTACAAAAGTTCTCCATCAAAAACAAAGCAAATTCTTACACTACAAGCTTATTCATTTGTGTAAAAGTCTAGAGTGATTGATTCTCAATCATCTAAGGTGTTCTAGCAATTGTTGTTTAGGACAAATCTTAATCATTTCTAGGAATAGAAAGGAGAGGCTGAGTACTCGGTTTTAAGTACTTAGTGGAGAGATTAGGATTGAGTAGAAGTATAGAGGAAGGTACTCTTGTCATACTCAATTGCTGATATTGTAAAAGGTTTGAGGCTCTACCTTTAAAGAGCTCGGTAGAGGATTTGAAATCTCGGAAGTGTTCCGGGGACAGGACGTAGGCTTAGAAGAAACCGAACCTGGATAAATCTGCTGAGTGAAGTATTTCTAAACCTTAACTCCTTATTTATATTGCTTGCTTAAAACAAACTAAAACTGACCAAGTAAAAGAGGTCAAGCTGAGTTGTGCGCTGCCAACGAATTAAGTCAGGAATAAACTCTAAGTGCTATTTCCTGACCTAAGCAACGAAACTGACCTAGTCACCAGTTGACTAAGCCATTGTCTTGTCGATTGATCAGCGCTGCTGTCATATAATCTTTTCTTAAGAAAAAGAAATTTTCTCTAATTAATTAAAAAGGGTAAAATAGTTCCTAACCCCCCCTTGGAACTATATTTGCAACCTTACAAGGGACCAACAGCAAAGTCTGTTGATGGAAACAGGGTGGAGAGTCCCTTTGCTCACCGCCTCTTGGATCAGGTGAGACAATCTTTCCATGGCAATAACAAAAAGGAAGGGGCTCATAGGATCCCCTTGACGAATACCCCTGGATGGAGAGAACTCATCCGACATATCCCCATTGATCATAACCTGGAAAACAGGAGAGGAGATACACATTCCAATCAAATTCCTCCAGTTCTCCGGGATACCAGCTTTGGCTAAACTATCCAGAAGAAAGCTCCAGTTCAACCTATCATAGGCTTTCTCCAGATCCAGCTTGAGAGCCACGATCCCTTTCTTGCCTTTCTTAATCTTCATAGAATGGACAACCTCCTGGGCAATAACAACGTTATCCATCAATTGTCTTCCAGGAACAAAGCTCCCTTGATTTTGGCTGATAATATCCGGAAGGATCTTCCGGATTCTATTAGCCACAATCTTAGTAATAGCTTTATACAAGACATTACAAAGACTGATGGGTCTCATCTGGAGAAAGGAAGAAGGCTTGGCAACCTTAGAAATCAAGACAAGGAGGGTTTTATTAACCAAACTGATATCATTCGAACCACCAAAGACACCTAACACAAAGCTGTATATACCCTCTTTAACAGTGTCCCAGTGTTTATGATAGAAACTAGCGGGGATACCATCAATACCAGGAGCCTTAGTGGAACCGATACTGGAGAAGGCCAGATCAATCTCTTTAAGCTCAATGGGATGGAAAGCATTATTAATAGCATCCTCCCCCAAATGAGGAAAGGAAATGCCAGAGTGGGCACTCTCTAGGTCCACAGCTTCCTCTCTGAACAGGTCCTTGTAGAAATCAAGGGCAAGGCGAATGTCCTCCTCCTCAAAATCCACTCACCACTGGCGTCTTTAATAGCCTCGATCCTATTTCGCTGTCTCCTAATGATCGTTGAGAGGTGGAAAAACCTGGTATTCCGGTCCCCGTCTTGAATCCAAGCCTTCCTAGATTTCTGGAACCACAAAAGCTCTTCCTGTCTAAGCACAGCTTCCAACTCGTTCTGAAGATCTCTTAGGTGACCATTCAGGCTATGATCAAAACGAACCTCCAAGCAACGCTGAACACCTTCCATTCTCCTCAAGAGTTTGTTCTTCCTCCTGATAATATGACCAAAAGTATTTTTATTCCAAACAGCCACATTCCTCCTGAATTCCTCAGTAGCGAGGAGAACATCAGAGTGGGGATACCAATTGCTTTTAACGAAATCCTTAAACTCGGGGTGAGACTCCCAAGCCACCAGATACCTAAAAGGTCTATTACCTTTCAGCCGATTTCCTTTGACCAAATTAATGAGGATAGGGCAATGGTCTGAGTGACGGAAAGGGAGATTAAGTACCTTGACCTCAGGAAACCTATAAATCGCTGCAACATTAGCGTACACCTTATCCAACCTAACAAACACACTATTTCTTTTCCAGGTAAATTTGTGGCCAGCAGCACCCAGGTCCGAAAGCCTGCACATATCCATACTTTGCTTATGATTAAGACACCGATTCACATAATGATTACCCCCTCATCTCTGATCACTCAAGAGGGCAATGTCATTAAAATCCCCGGCAACCAACCACGCCTCCACCATGTTAGAGCTAAAAGAATGAAGGATCTCCCACAGCCTTCTTCGGTTAGTCGAAACAGGATCAGCATAGACGAAGGTAATAATTCTCTTGAAAGTCCAATTGAATGCTTTAATTAAATACTAACAATTTTCAAAAAACTAACCGTTAGAAAACTAGCCGTTACAACATGGTTTACATAAACATCATTGAGTGCTTTTTTACTACCACCATTATTATTATTATTAATTTTATATTCTACGAGCCTTGGCGTAACGGTAAACGTTGTTGTCGTGTGACCAAGAGGTCACGGGTTCGAGTCTTAGGAGCGGCCTCTTGTCAAATAAATTGGCAGGGGAAGGCTTGCCCCCAGTACACCCTTGTGGTGGGACCCCTCCTCAAACCCTCACTCAGCGGGGACGCGTAGTGCGACCGTGCCGCCCTTTATACACTTGAATGGATCCAATTAAGTTTGAAAAAATTGAAGAATTTTTATTAAATGAATATTTATACGATTCAGACGACGAGGAAGAGTTACTGATAATAGCAGAGTGGGCAAGAATGAATGATGCATCAACCCGTCAAAGGAACAAACGGAGGCATCTCAACCTGGAGCGTGAAGCAGGCCATAATCATCTTTTCAAGGACTATTTTTCTGATGCACCGGTATATTCTGCAAATATTTTTCGTCGAAGATTTAGGATGAGGAAACAATTATTCATGCGGATTGTGGAAGCTCTATGAAATCATTCAGAATATTTTCAAATTCGATGCGACGTAACTGGTAGAAGGGGCCTTTCTCCCCTTCAAAAATGTAATGCAGCTATCCGACAATTAGCATATAGTGCGGCAGCTGATCAATATGATATTTGCACCAAAATACTGAGTGTTTGGAAATTTTTTGTCGATGCGTTATTGAGATATTTGCACCAAAATATCTACGAAGGCCTAATCGTGAAGATATTTAGCGACTACTTCAATGGCATTCAGAGCGTCATGGTTTTCTCGGCATGCTTGATAGTATTGATTGTATGCATTGGAAATGGAAAAATTGTCCAATCGCATGGAAAGGTGAGTTTACTAGAGATGATCAAGGGGCTCCAACAATAATGCTAGAAGCAGTTGCTCTAACAAATTTATGGATTTGACATGCTTTCTTTGGGGTTGCGGGATCAAACCATGATATCAATGTACTTAATCAATCTCTGTTATTAATGATGTTTTGAATGGAGTCGGTCCTGATGTTCAATTCATGGTGAATGACAAAAATTGTATGAAAGGATATTATTTAGTTGATGGGATATAGCCGAAGTGGGCAATATTTGGTAAAAGTTTTTCATTTTCGGAAGATGCAAAAAGGATCAAGTTCAAACAAATGCAAGAGACTGCAAGAAAAGATGTCGAACGAGCATTTGGTGTGTTACAATCTCGATGGGCAATTGTTCGGGGACCTGCACATTTTTGGCATCGAGACAAGTTGAGTGATATAATGTATGCATACATCATATTGTATAATATGATCGTTGCACATGGAGGAGAAGGTTTAAATAGTTGGGATGATGGTTGCATTCAAAATTTTCAACAATATCTTCAAAGAAATGTGGCATTACATGACCGAGAAATACATAATGACCTTCGAAATCACTTGGTCGAGCATATTTGGTAACATTTTGGAGATTATGAAAGAGAAAATTAGTATAAAAAAGTATTTTTAATTTTGTAGTATTTAATGTGTAAGAGTTGAATTGTTGTTATTAATTATTAAATTACTGTTCTATTGTTGTGTCGTTTATTTTCAATCTAGAAATTAAAATTATTGTCAATTTATATAAAAATTATTTGTTAGAAAATATATATCATTTTGTGAGAAAATTATTTGTTTAGTGGTATGGAAAATAATAAAAAAAATGTGATTTAATAGTGGGTCCATGTGATTGAGTTGTTCGAGTGTTTAAACGGAGAAAGATAATATGATAGAATAAAGTTTATTAAATGGGGCTCACAAAAATGGTGTGGCATATCTATGGAGCGGTTGTATGGTTTAATCATTGAAGATGCTCTTAGTCTTTCAGTTTTCAAATATCAAAACTAGCAAGCTCATATATTTTAAAAAAATACATTATAGATTTCCAATTCTTTCAAAATCAACTACTTAATTCATCCATCCAGAAGTATATTAGTCAAAGTTAAATTATATATAAAATGACAATTATATTTAATATTATGAAACGTTTATATGATGGTTCATGTTAGCCGACCCCGAATCATTTCGGGACTAAGGCTTTGTTGTTGTTGTTGTTGTTGTTGTTAATAATTTCTGATAGATGAGCCAACTTATTATTTTTCTATATAATTCAAATTTTGTGTAACAGAATTATGAACAAAACGATGAAGTAGTTGAATTTGAAAGAATAAGGGACTACGATGTACTTTTGAAAAATAAAAGTACTGGCTACTATTAATTAAAACAAAGACTCAAATTCGGAGACTAATAAATTATTTACCGGTTCCGAAATAACCTAAAGTTACTTTTCAATACCTAAGTAAACGGGGACGGACATGGTGGAGCTACGACCGGAACTATCCCTTCAAGCATTAATAGTGCCATTTTCATAGTTGGTCTGAGATTTGGATCTTCTTGAGTGCACCAAATTGCAACCATTAAGAACCTCTCAACCTTGTTCAAGTCATTTATGGCTTCTTCATCATCTGCAACTAGAACATCAACTTTGCTTCCAACATAGCGATCATAAGCCCAATCAATCAGAATGATTTCATCTTCACTTAGTTCTGAATCCACATTTCTTCTGCAACAAATTATCTCCAATAGTAAAACGCCGAAACTGTACACATCTACTTTTGGTGTAATAGGCAAGTTCCTAAACCACTCCGGGGCAACATACCCTTTGGTTCCTCGAATCGCAGTATAAGTTCGGCTCTGATCAAGCATAAGAAGCTTTGCCAATCCGAAATCAGCGATCTTCGCATCAAGATTGTTGTCAAGAAGAATGTTTTGAGGCTTTATATCACAATGGATGATCTGGGTAGTACACTCTTCGTGGAGATACACGAGTCCTTTTGCTATCCCCAATGCTATCTGCAGTGGCGCAGCCAGAAACAAATATTAGGCTTTCAATAGATGAAATATGTTAAGATTATAAATTTTTATTTGGACTAAACATCAGCGACAGAGAATTTTGTCGCAAAACCTGACGGTATTTTCCATTCATGATTCTAATTTTATTTAATTTTTCTCTAGAATCTGGAGGCCGACAGACTACCTGAGTTCTTTGCTCCCAACGGAGTTTTGTATCTCCGAATAGGAAGTTCGATAGCGCCCCGCTTCTCAGGAACTCGTACACTAACAACCGATGTTGCCCCTCGTCGCAAAAGCCTACAAGCTTGACCAGATTCTTGTGGTAAGTTTGGCCAATCACTTCAACTTCTGTCCTGAATTCTTTCTCACTGTCTGCAACTACTCTGTCTAATTTCTTCACTGCAATGGCTATTTCTCTTAACCCTTTGTACACGATGCCGAAAGAGCCCCTTCCTACCTCGTCCTTGAACCCATTTGTTGCTTCCACAAGTTCTATATAGCTGAAGTGAAACAAATTGGATTTGCAGGATTGAGCAAAAGGTACGAACTTTTTTCTGTAGAAGACGAGAGAACCGAAACCCACCAAGCCAAAGAATATGAAATTGATAACCGCAGAGCCACCTAAGAGCAAAGACACAACCAGAACCAGAACCCGATTACCTTTTTCATTCTCAAGGGGGAATGGAAGAGGAGTTAATTTTCTCTCTGTGAAATTTCCTTTTCTCACTTTTATGAAACTTACCCCATTCATTCCTTCATCTTGCCTTCCATTAGAGAGTGGCAACTTCTTCTTCCAGCAACTTCCATCTCTGTACACAATTACATTGCAGAAGCAATCATGGAGACAAGCGTTTGGGCAGTCTTGTATGTTATAAGGATTGTACCGCTCGTAATCCGAAGTTGGCCAATCAGTATTTTTCAATTCTATGAACTCAAAGTCAGAAATAGGCCCTTCAGTATCCTCATCATAGCAAAATTGAGTATAGAAATCTGGTTTACAGCCTCCATATTCATCATTTTGATCAATTAAAGAAAACCTCGGCGGACATCCACAGGTTGCTCGCTGATCTTCACTCAGTTTACAGATACTATTAAACCCGCAAGGTCCAGTTCCTATTCCACTCAAACTGTTGCAGATGTTATCTGGTTCTCTAAAAACAACCTCCCAATTCCCACTAGAGTTCTTGGGGTAAGAATATTGGGCCAAAACCCCATCAAAATGGAGAATTACTCTATGGTAATATTCAGCAGCAGAGATAACTCTTCCTTGTGTAATGAGCTCTCGTCTATTGCTTGCTCTCAAAACATACAAGTAGCCAGACTCGTTGAATACTATTCGCAAACCAGCATTCGATGCATTAGTATCAACTGTATCTGTCCAGAAATAGGCACCATAAGCAAAACCAGTAGGCAAATTGTTGAAATTCAGCACACCATTCCCATCAGGAATCAAACGAAATTGGAACCGTCCGAGGGAGAAATTAGTCTCTCTGAGTCTAGAATTAAGAATCCTCCCACCCCTTTCTAGCGTTTGTCCAGGCAGCAACGTGTCTCTCGGATCTTCGAAGCTCTGCCATAAGCTTTCACCTGCTGTATTTTTAACCATGAAATTGCCTGTATCATTCATCAAACCATAGGCTGCTTCTCCCACACTTCCTCCAGAGCTCCATATCTCTGCTCCTTGAGGGCCAGTGAGCACTAGCCCCCGGTCTGAAGTTAGCTCTACTTTCGATCTTGTTGGCGCCGGATCATCTCCATTTGCATACCAGACAATGGTTCTGTCTGGAATTTTGTTGTACCAAATTGCAAGCAAGTAAAGATCCTTATTTTCAAGCTGCTGAAATCCGAAAGCGAAATCCTCAGAAGGGGAAATCCATGGTTCATCATCTCCTGCTGTGATTGAGCTGCCCACATTTACTTGGCCTGTATTTTGAGCAAACAATGAAGAAGAAAGCAATAGTAAGGTAAGGAGAAGAAAATAACCATGAGAGGAAGCCATTGTTTACTCCGATTTGTATTATCAGATGGAGCATTTTAAGCAGACAAATCTCAATTGAAGCAAGCAGACTTTGAAGACTTGGCCTCTGTCGTGTCAAGTGAGCTGTTGAACAATAAATGGTTTGAAATATCTTCATTCAAAAAGAAGAGGTCAGAAATAAAGAAGTGATTGATGGACAAAAGTGTAATCCATAACTTCCAAAATAAATACCAAAAACAAAATAATAGAGCTATCAATTTCTACGGGTAAATTACACCCATGGCCACTGAACTTTAAACATTTGAAATTATGGTCATTGAACTTCAACTCTTAACAGTATGACCACTGAACTTTACACTTTTTAACATCGATGCCAATTCAACGTCTCAAAATGACTGTTGACGGCCTAAAAATAACAAATCCAAAGCGTAATGATATTCTAAGTAACCTTAATTCTTGAAAATTTTCGTTTTGAGGTCATTTTAGGCGGTGTTTTGTTAGGAGAGAGTAAATTTTTATAGAGAAAAAGTTCAAAAAAAAAATGTGATTTTGGAAAATAAAAAATGCGGTTTAAAAGTAAATGTCGTTCTGAACAATTTTAATTCTTGAATATTTTCATTTTGAGGTCGTTAAGGGTCACTTTGAGGAGTTAGATAAAATTGAGTGGTCACCGATGTTAAAAAAATATAAAGTTTGATGGTTATAACGTTAAAAATTGAAGTTCAGTGGCCACAATGTTAAAATAGATAAGATTGAGTGACCATGGATGTAATTTACTCCAATTTCTATTGAGAGACAAGACATGACTTGTTTGAAATAATTTTTCACTTTTTTCAATTTATAGGCATAAAAGCTCATATTAGACCCAATTAATCTACACCATAAAAGTCATCCATTAAATCCTCAAACGGTACGTTGAAAGACTCAAACCACCCATTGGATTCCTCTCTCTCGTCTGAAATAAAATTAGAGTTCGGAGATTTTATATTTTCGATTCTGTTTATGATATCTTGGGTTTCGGTTATAAGTTCAGTTTTAGTGAAAATTTATATTAAACCGAACCGAAATTAATATATTATATTAAAATATTTTTTATATTTATACATGGTATTTATTTTGGTTAGTAACCGAATCGAACCGTTAAATTTCAGTTCATTTGGTTTTTTATGTAGACATGTAGAATAAAAAATACTTTGGTAAAATATATTGATTTCGGTTCGGTTCAACTGAATTTTTTTTTTACTGAGACCGAAAAATATTATAAAACACTAACGAAAAGAATACCAAAATATAAAATAAGCGAATTAAAATTTTATTTCAATTGGAAGGACTCAATTGGTGGTTTCGACATAAGTTAGGGATTTAACCAGTGATTTTAGAAGGTTAGAAGCCTTATTTGAAAAGTAGAGGTTGGAGATTTGTAGCCAATTTGGACTTTAAGCCAAGATTATATATACAACACAAGTATAGATTGGAGCTTTGTAGCCAATTTGAATAAAATATACATAAAAATCTAGTTTAACTAACTACTGACCACACTAAATGGATATGGACAAGGAGAAAATGAAACATTAAGAATCTCTCCACCTTCTTGGTTTTTTTCCAACTAAAACATTTATTTTGCCTTCAGAAAGCGGGTAAATTGTATATATGATGTACAACTTTTATCCTATTTCATATTTTGATATACAACTATCGATTTTTCACATAAAAGTGTACAATCTTTTGGTGACCTCTCACTGAAGTGTATAGCCGATAATTGTGACTTCATATTGCCCGAGTGAGTTATTTTGACTCTGCTCCCTTTTATACGTTTCTATTGTTTCCTTTAGTTTTAAACCATTTTCATTTAGCTCTAGGCCCTACGTCACAAGGGGGATCATATTTCGTTGAGTGATCCTAAGGTCTCACATAATATCAGTCTCCTTGCACTTGCTCATATTGAGCACAAGGTGTTCTGCAAGATGGCGGTTCGCCCGCTGACCGATGTACATGTCACTCGAATGACCAAGGTGAGGTTTTGACCTATATATCCTCGTATGTTGTGTGATCGTATCTGACGAATGTTTGTGTAGGCTTTGGCTTCGGCGGAGGAGGTTAGTAGTACAACTTCCTATGGGTTGACTTCTTATGGCTTCTAGGGCAGTGAGACACTTCTTATCTTTAAATCGGACACTCGCTCCGTTATACGTTTAGTTCAATTAATTCTAATAGAATTAATAGATAGAAATTAAGGAGTTAGTTTTCTATCCGAATCAACATTAAGTGAATTACAATAAATGTGTACGACTAATTGTGGTAAGAACCTAATGGGTCACACACTATGATTTAAGAACCAACGTAAACATTGTAATTTTGGAATTGTTCCAATAGGAGCGATGAATAAGGGGCCAAAATTGTTTATACATATTAGATTAATTAATTTAATTGATTTACAATTTAATTCTAATTACATTATAATTATTTATGAACTAATTAAGTTAATTATAATCTTAATAGGAAATATAAATGCTATTAGCATTTATTTTAGGAACTAAATATATATATATATATATATACTTATTAGAGTTAGGAATAATGATTTATTCTAATAAAATTTAGCTAAACCTAATGCAATTAGCAGACAAATTAGGAAAAAAATAAAACCTACATAAATCCTATATGTATTTCGGCCTATACACAAAGAATCTTTAGCTGAATTGTTCAATTGCTAAATCCTAATTTTCTTTCTCAATTACTTAACCAAAAATAAAATAGGTTATGTTAGGGTTTAATTTGTCTTTCATTCGACGTTTGTGTCGACTTTGTTAGAGCCAATCTATTTTGGTTTTTAAATAAAGTTGTTTAAGCTTGTTGATTGTTCTTTCAATCTTCCATGGTACACTACATCAATAGTAGATCACCTTAAAGAGGTAAATCATTTATGCTTTTTGAACCGTTTTAATATTATTATCGAATAACGACGTAATAAGTTCCTCAGGTTAATAAAGTAGTTATAAAAAATTAAATACTCCTTTGCGTAACCTATTTCCTAACATAAATGGTGTGCTCGATCATGGGATCTATCAGTATGTTAATATGGGGGAGCGGGTAGGATTCCCTCGGTCAGGATCTACTTAATCCTATGGAATTAGTGATAGGCGTTGGGAAAATGATATCCATTGATGTATGTGTTGCTTTGGGCTCTATTAGCCAAACAAACTCTAGTGCCCCTACTGGCTTTGGCTCTTTCCTTTTTTTTTTTACCGGCTTGACCTCCATTGGCTTTATTTCGAGTGATGCCATATACATTTGTTGGGTTACTAATTGGTCATCCTAGGCGATGGTCATTCCATCGGGTGTGGGGATTTTCCATGAAAGGTGTCAAATGGATAAAGTACCTCTTGAGTCTGACAGTAAAGGTCGCCTTACTGTCACATTATACATTCAGCCAATGTCTATGATTAATAACTCTGCTTCCGACCACCAAATGGTTTGGCAGCCCCCAATCTTGATTTACATGTCCACACTCCCCAATAGGGGGATTGAGTGTCCGCTCATTCCTATCAAGGGAGCTTTCATAGGATTCAACCTGATAGGCTCGAGGCGAAGTGCCTCGTAGGCTTTTTTCATGATGATGTTGGCTGAGCTCCTAGTGTATACTAATACCATGTGAATATTGAATTCCTTAATCTAGAATTCAATCACTAACGTGTCATCATGCGTTATTCTAGGGATATGCCTTAATCCACCGAATGAGAAGTTTGACCTTAGTGTGTCCGACTTCTCATTTTTAGGGAACCTTCTCTTAAAAGATGCCCCCAGAACCGACCCTCTTGAGATTATATTGATAATGCCATATGGGGCTTTATCCTTACTTCACATTTCCCTTTCTTCGGATATGAAACCTCGCCTGAACTTTTTTAGGGAATGATCCAGCTTTCCCTGAGTGCCAACTTTTCTAGTTTGGAAATGAGTTGCATACAATCTTTCATGTTGTGCCCCTCACTTTTATGGAAGTTGTAGAATGCCCTATTGTTGTGTGAGGGTGACTTCTCCATTTTCGTACGGTAGGTGATGTGTACCTTATTCTCTCCACGTAGTATAAGACTTCATCTTTGGGAGCGTTCAGAGAGATAATTGATCTCTCCAAGTGCTCTCGTGGCTTTTTCCGATCTCTATTAGGAAATATTAGTCCAAAAAGACAAATGAAACATGAATAACAACAAGATGTGAAAAATATGAGGCATGTATTAACAGTCTCCTTAAGATAGATTATGTCGCTATTGATGATCGTCTTCAAAACATGAATAATATGATTATACAGAAAGCATAAAATTTCAGAGAATATTTCATTTTTAGTGTATAAAATTTGACAGTTCCATTTTGTATAAATAGAACTCAAATAGACAAGTCATGTTCACGAATTAACACGAATGAACACAACTGTAGACACATCTGTTCACGAACAGACATGGCTGTTCATGAGTGAATATGCCTATTCATGAAGGGTGTTGATATTTAAATTTATTTCATTCATCATAAAAAAATTTCCAATAATCCCACACATGAATGAAATTGACAGTGAAAAGAATTGGATATGGTGATAACTTTTTAGAGTCGATATTTGCATAGTATAAGCAAGCAACAACCCTTGAATCTTCCTTTGTGCAAGTATATTTACTTTACTGGGTGACTAGTAGACACAATGTCCTTGACTTATTCTGTCGTTTGTGTAAATGATGATATAATCCACACAATAATACCAATGACACGACATTAGTTCTCATGGTTATGTCCGTTATGGTCATGAACATATTGGTTTTGCAAGAGTTATAGAGAACTAAGCCCCATTAGTCTCCTTCGAATTGCCCCACTTTCCTTTCTTATGGGTGATTTATTTGCTCAATAATTCTGACAGACAATGTATCATTAAAAGCATAGCTTAACCATTTTCCGCTTTTATATATAACTGTTTACATCATAAGAATAGATTGGGGTTGAACTCCCACAGTAATCACACAAGGTTTATGCAATTAGGTTGTCCCTTTGAACCTAGATCTTGGGATCTTTAGTTAATGAGGTAGGGTTTTCCTTCATTTAAGGCCTTAAATTTTAATGGGCTTCAGTCCCATTCCTTTCTATGTCTTTTCAATTTGATCTCGGTTTAACCTTTAGTATTGAGATCAATTGACTAACCATGTTATCATGTAGAAGCTTTTCTAGCTGCATCTCAACATATATAAGTTTCTTCTACAACATGTTCACCAAATGTTCCTCTAGTTTAAGCCTTTTAAGGTTTGACTTCTTCAAGAGATATGCGATTTTGCTTTCTTCCATCATTTCGACACACTCATTTTATGGCGATTTAATTTACAGACATTTTTAGTGACTTTTACAAATTATATTTTCTAGCCAACTAATGCTCATCTACTAACGTCTAACTCAACTAGATAGCATTATTGCTCAGATTATCCAATTTGTAACATTTCACATTTCTTATGGAAATCAATCCCTGCAAATGAGAATGTAAAAGATATAAAATCTTACATACCACCATCATCTCGAAAGTAAACATATTTTCTTTTATTACCGAGACATAAAATTCACTCTAGGGAATTTTTTTGACCTTTCATCATGCTGATTGATGTTGCCACTAGTAAAAATGGGCCTAAGCCTCTGAAGTGACCATGTTCTTAGAGCCGGATCCATCTTCAATTAAAACATGTATCAATATATGTGAAAAGAAAATTAATAAAATAAACCACCCATTTTTCTAAAATTCCAAACAAACCAAGTTAGAATAAGAAAATGATAATCTGTATAAACAAATAGAAACAGAACAATAGTTAACAAAAAATATTGGTTACATTTTATTTTATATATTGTCCAATTTTTCTAGACTTAATTTTTGATTCAAAATTCTGAAATTACATCAGCTCGTCAATATAATTCAACCAAGGTTTTCCAATTTTCCCAGACTTAATTATTAGTTAAAAAATAGGATTAATGCATATTTACACCTTTAAACTTGACACGTTTCACCTATTGGCATCCTGAACTTTTAAAATAACATATTACACACCTATAGTTGGCTTTAAAAACCTATCACACACCTATAGTTGGCTCATTCGAATCTCCTACACACAAAATCATTGATCTGTCGTCTTTGACAGATGAGATGACATGTCTGTGCTATAAGAAACAACAAGTACCGATCTCCAAAAACGTGAAATCACGTTTTTTTAAACTAACCCTAAAACTTATTGTAATTTATAAGTGATGTATAACTAATGTATAATTTTAAATTATATATATATATATATATATATATATATATATATATATATATATATATAACATTCAATCTTATAACACTCCTATTTAAACAGGAATATTCACATGTACCTTAATGACCAAGTGAATTTGGTCATTCACCGTTAGATATAGATTTATTTAAATCTAAGTCGCATGATGCTTTGAATCTCCACCTTAGGATTCTAATAAGCCTAGATCTAATGGTGAATGACCAAATAGTGCATGGTCATTAAGGTCCATGTGATCAAAACCACCTATTTAAATGGTGATATTTTATAGGGAAAAGTCATATTTTAGTTGCATTATTTTCCAAACTTTTTAAGAGATACATTTTTGAGTTAATTAATGTATCATCATCATAGTTATTAGATTATATTCTTCTATTCTGCAAGGCTACTACTTATAATCTTAACAGGATTGACCGTATTTTTGAAACTTATGGTGCAATTTCAGGTCAACGTGTTAACTGGCAAAAGTCTGAGATCTTTCTGAGCCCTTCTGTTGCAGCCAGGTGTGGGAGCCTTTTGGCAGGCATTATGGGCATTCATCGAGGTTCTGTCCCCTTTCGCTACCTTGGAGTTCTGTTATTCTTTGGCTCTCCATGGAGCAGGCAGCTTTCGAGTTTGACTGACAAAATTTTGGCAAGGTTTAGTAAGTGGAAAAGAAGTTGCTTATCCATGCCTGGAAGGGTGGCTTTGGTCAACTCTGTCATTACAGGATGCTTTATGCGCTCTTTTATTGTTTATAAATGGCCAGTGGCTTTAATTTTTCGTACGAAGCATTGTATGAGGAACTTTGTTTGGACAGGGTCAATAGCTGATCAGAAGCTTATCACTGTGCCTTGGTGAATTTGTTGTCAGAAGGTTATTGAGGGAGGACTTGGGATTAAAGATTTGCTTACTTTAAATAAAGCTCTCATGGGAAAATTGGCTTGGGGTCTGATCCAGGATCAATCCATGTGTTTCCGTCTCCTCAGGTTACGCTTTATTAATAGGTCGGGAAGGCCGCGAAATTGGATTTTTAATTCTTCATCTGGACGTTAATTCGAGTCGTTTATTCAGTTGTTCTGGATCACTACTTCTGGTGGATTGGTACTACTTCGAACTTGAACTTCTGGTTTGATGCTTGGATTGACCCGCCGGTGGAGAAACAGGTAAATTCAATGCCGATCAGAGGCGGGGACTGTCAGGGCTCGGTGGATGATTATTTACAAGGTAACTGCTGGTCTAATTTACCGGATTTGCCTGACGAGGTTCAGAATATAATTCGGTCTGTCTGTAGAGGGCGTGATGATACCGATGTTTGTATCTGTTGAGCGATTTCCTCAAGTGCACGGTTTCGCTTGGAGTAATAAAAAGATATCGATCCCACATGGAACGTTTTTTCACAAAAACTTATTTTGATATAGTTTAAATATGACTTAACGTTTATTAAATAGAAAATCGTTAATTGAATTTGGTTTTGAGATTGATTTAATAAGAACTACGTTTTAATGAAAACACCAGAACTTTACTTCAGATCGTTTACCAAAGTAACTACATAAAAATATGTTGAATAGCATGAACTTTTATTAGATGAAGTGTGAATTGATACAAGTTTACAGAGAACAAGAAGCATGGAAGCATTCAAGAGGGCTTAGTGAGTTCCAGGTTATCAATCCTTCCTTAAAACTCGTTAGAGTTTGTCAGGCTCCGGGGTCGAATCCGCTACTTAATCTTCTCGCTGAATCTTCGGAATAGAGATGGCTCTTCTACTACCAAAATGTAAACTAGTATTGAATAGATCTTAATCTAAATCTAATTGCTACTGTGTTTGTAATTAATTTAAGAACAATGTGTGTACATGAAATTGCTTTTACAGAAATGAACTCTAACTTCTGAATCGTTTTTGACTCAGAATTTCGGCATAAATTCTGCACTAATCTTAAAAATCTAACTCTCTACAACTCTGAAATCAACTCTCTATTTATAGATGTTGAAGAGTCGTGTTCAAGGGTCGTGTCCGCTGTGAAGAGACATTTCTATCCACCCGAACGAACGCGTTTCTTTGAATTAAAACATGTGTAAACTGTGCTGGAGAAATCTCTGATGTTACCGAGATGGGAAAATATTTGCCGAGATTGGGGAGTAAAATTTTGGTCTTCGGAACGCAAGGAGGAGTGGCTGGAAGAGGCGTGTCGCGACCGAGATTAGGGAATCTCGGTCGCGACACGGGAGTTTTTTCCCGTTCCGACTTCGTTCCATCATCTTCGTTTCGGTGCGTTGATTTTCTTCGTCTTTGGCTCGTAACTTAGGGTTTTTCCTTTGTTTTTGACCTCTTTTCGTTCCTATTTGGATTTTACCAAATATTTAGGTACCTTGCATGAAAGAAACATATTCAGACGTAAAAGTACTCTAAATAGATATAAACAACACAATTTCATAGCAAAACTGGTGTAAATATTAATGATATTTTAGGTATATTTTGGGCTTAACAGTATCTAGAAGCCGGTGGTGGGGGTGTGCTCTCTGTAAAGCTATTCTATGCCTGGTTGCAACCACAGGCTACTCCTAAGGCTTGGTGTCACTTTATTTGGCATGCTTTTCTCCCTCTGGCCCACTCTTTAGTCTGTTGGCGAGCTTGCCTCGGGTATTTATTGACGTATGATCAGTTGTGGATTCGCGGCTGTATTATTATCTCTTGTTTCCCCCTGTGTCAATTGGAGAGTGAGTCAATAAACCATGTCTTTATAACTTGTCGCTTTTCGCAGGAGATTTGGAAGGGTATTGCTTCATTGTTTGGTCATCAGTTTGATTCGATTTCGTTGGTTCTGGATTTGATTGAGGCTGCTGTTCATTTCCGCTTTAGCTCTCAGATTGGTGAGTTGTGGGCTGCAACGATTGTTAATGGTGTGTGGGCTATTTGGCTAACTCAAAATAAAATTATTTTCGACGATGAGGTTCCGTGCATAACGACAATACTCAGACAGATCTGTCGGGCTATTAAGGACTCTTCGAGTTTGGGGGGGGGGGGGGGCAGACACATTTGGAATTCCGCTATGGAGGTTCAAATCCTTCGCGAGTTAGGGATTGATAGGCGGTATGCGCGGGCACCGCAGATTCTGCAGGTCTGTTGGCAGCGTCCTACGATGTCTTGGGTCAAGATTAACACGAATGCTTCCGTTGTGAGTTTTTCTGGTAATGCGGGCTGCGGGGTGTTTACAGATCCTCGTCGGGTATATGGATGGGGGCTTTTGCCTTCTATTTAAATTGTTCATTCGCTTATGTCGCGAAACTAATAGCGGCAATTCATGTGATTTCCTTGGCAGTTGATCGGGGCTGGCGTCAAATATGGTTGGAGAGTGATTCGATGTACGTCGTGCATGTTTTTCGCTCCCGAACTCATTCAGTTCCTTGGCAGGTAAGACAGGATTGGTTGAATTGTCTCGCTCTTACGGATTCTTTGCACTTTGTGGTTTCTCATGTTTAACGAGAAGGTAATGTCATGGCAGATGCTTTGGCTAACTTTGGTCTTCTCGTGACGGGTTTTCACTAGAGGGATTCGGTTCCCACTTTTTGTAATCTTGTGTACTTTAAGGACATTAGGGGAGGCATTTCTTATCGCTTTTCCTAATCTCCGGTTTTGACTCTTTGTATTTTTTCTCCTTTCTTTTGCCTTGAGCATTTAATAAAGGGGTTCGAGGTTTAGCTCGGGGGTGCCAGCCTAGCTGGGATGTCCATCGCTTCCCTCGGTAACCAATCTTTTAATAAAAAAATCATAGTTATTAGATTCAGAATGGATCAGCCAGGTTAGTCTGGTTCAACTGAAACTTGTCATATTTTTGGTCCAAAAGTGATTCGGTTTTTTCACTTTTGAAAATCGACCAGAATTGCTTAAACCAACCGGGTTAACCATGAACCGATTGATCGTCTCCATATTTACTTTAAAAAAATATGAGTTTTATATGTTTGAAATTCAAACTTTAGAAAACATGTATACTTACCACTAGACCACCATTCAATTGGTGATTACTGACAATAACGTGTGTGTGTGTGTATATATATATATATATATATATATATATATATATATATATATATATTAGTGTGACAAGGGGTTAGGGTGTGACAATGAGCTTAATGTGTGACATAACAAAATTACGTAGTTTTGATGATAATTGAAAATAGTAAGGTGGCAAATTTGTAAATAAAAAGAAAGAGAGGATATAGAAAATTGTTTTATTTATTTTCTTTAAAATACATTTTCCCGACATCTCTACGCGAAAATTGTTTTATTTCTTTTCTTTAAAATACATTTTTCCGACATTTCTAACCTCGTTTTTCGAAAAATTTTATACTATTAGACTCGTCTAAATTAGACGGTCATTTTAAGATCCCTGAAGTTCAAGTAAAAA